>NC_060173.1:30112747-30152747 GCF_021184085.1 Oncorhynchus gorbuscha | reverse complement strand
AGAGAGAGAGAGAGAGAGAGAGAGAGAGAGAGAGAGAGAGAGAGAGAGATGGGGAGAGAGAGATCCCCCTCCCCAGAGAGAGAGAGAGAGAAAGAGACTGAGATGGGGCAGAGAGAGATTCTCCTCTGAGAAGAGAGAGATAATCACAGAGAGAGAGAGAGAGAGAGAGAGAGATGGGGAGAGGGTAGTTTCCAAAGAGCACTTTCTCCCCCCGCATCCCCCTCCCCACCTCTCTTCTCCTCTGCAAAAAGGTCTCCCCCCCGATAATCCCCCTTTCTCTCCTGTTCCCCCTCCCCCCTCTCCCCCCTCTCTCCACCTCTCTGCTCTCTCCACCTCACTCCTTTCTCCCCCGTTCCCCCTCCCTCTCCACCTCTCTGCTCTCTCCACCTCACTCCTTTCTCCCCCGTTCCCCACCTCTCTGCTCTCTCCACCTCCTCCCCCCCGTTCCCCCTCCCCATCTCTTTAACTCTGTTAAGTAAAACCATGCGTAATAAGCACACAACAGAGCGTTGGGCCAGTAACCGAAAGGTCGTTGGTTCGCATCTACAAACCGGCAAGGTAGAAGGCAAGGTAGAAGGCAGTTCACCCCCAACAACCACTGCTCCCAGGGCACTTATGATGTGGACATGGAAGAAGGCAGCCCCCCGCACCTCTCTGATTCAGAGGGGTTGGGTTAAATGGTTGAACGCATTAAGTTAAGCAACGGACTAGGTATCCCCCTTCAGTATACGCCCCATCCAGAGTCCTCGTCACAGAACATCTCTCTCCTCTCCTCCTCTGTTTTAATTAAACACATTGACTCCCATTCAGAAACCCTCCATCTCAGATCTCTTTCATCTGCTCTGAGTGGCCACAGAGAGGGAGGCCTCATTGTAGGAAAACGAGTTATTTGATTCTGAATGAGTCTTTGTGTTAATGTTATTATAGTACCAAAAAGTGTGCTGGAATGAACAGAAACACACTGTTTACAGTCCTGCATCTAAACTGCAGTCCCATGTGGCCAAAGAGGACCTAAACAACATCGGTACAAATTCATAGCTGAGAATGGTTCGATATATTCAAATATATCTTCATCACAATGTTAGCAATGCACACCATATCAGAAACGACTCTCATAAGATGAATATAGAGAGAGAGAAACAAATCTGCCAGAAAATAATAGGTCTAAATAACCAAGACTACATCGATCTCTTTCTCTCTCTTTTCCGATAAGCTGTTTGCATGGACTTATTGTTCGTTAAGTGCAACTGGGACCTCTGCTCCAGCAGAGTAAAACACCCACACGATGCTTCAAAATAACAACAGCAGAAAAGTCAATGGCATTATCAAATCATTAGTTTCCTCTCCAATACAAATGTTATGCACAGACACAGAGTAGCCAGCTCATATTCAATAGAAACATCTTATACCATTCACTCAGATCCACACACACAGATCCATCCAAACTATGTACCACACACATCAATGGCCTCTGTAACCTAAAACAGTAGCCCTCACACACTGGCTCAATATGGTTTGAGTGAGCAGAAAACAGAGGAGATGGGTACAGGGGGATAAAGGAGAGGGAGAGAGGGGAGATGGAGCAGGAGGGAGGGGGAGATAGGGGGATAAAGGAGAGGGAGAGAGGGAGATGGAGCAGGAGTAGGAGGGAGGGGGGAGATAGGGGGATAAAGGAGAGGGAGAGAGGGGAGATGGAGCAGGAGTAGGAGGGAGGGGGGAGATAGGGGGATAAGGAGAGGGAGAGAGGGAGATGGAGCAAGAGGGAGGGGGAGAAAAGTCAATGGCATTAAAATCAGAGGGAGAGAGGGAGATGGAGCAGGAGGGAGGGGGAGATAGGGGGATAAAGGAGAGGGAGAGAGGGGAGATGGAGCAGGAGCAGGAGGGAGGGGGAGATAGGGGGATAAAGGAGAGGGAGAGAGGGGAGATGGAGTGGGATAGGAAGGAGAGGGGAGGAAGGAGAGGGGAGAAAGGGGAGATGGAGCAGGAGCAGGAGGGAGGGGGAGATAAGGGGATAAAGGAGAGGGGAGAGAGGGGGAGATGGAGTGGGTAGGAAGGAGAGGGGAGGAAGGAGAGGGAGAAAGGGGAGATGGAGCAGGAGCAGGAGGGAGGGGGAGATAGGGGGATAAGGGAGAGGGAGAGAGGGAGATGGAGTGGGTAGGAAGGAGAGGGGAGGAAGGAGAGGGAGAAAGGGAGATGGAGCAGGAGCAGGAGGGAGGGGGAGATAGGGGGATAAAGGAGAGGGAGAGGGGGAGATAAAGGAGGAGGGAGAGAGGGAGATGGAGGGGAAGGAGGGGAGGGAGAGGGAGAGAGGGGGGGTAAAGGAGGGGGAGAGAGGGGAGAAGGAGGAGAGGAAGAAAGGGGCTTATTATTTTTCCAGCGCAGCTCTCAAGGTGATAGCCCTGACATTGGCTGGCCAGACAGACCAATGAGACAGATAGACTACTCTCCATGTTAAACAGTAAAGTCTGGCCTGGACTAAAAACATACCTACTGTTTATCAGCAGATCTTTGTCGAACCAACCCCAGCCTAGGTCCATGCCCAAGTCTCAGCCCCTGCCCACGATTCAGCTCAGCTAGACTTGACAATTGTGTTCAATAGTTCTTTGATGCATGTGATTGAGAAAAGTATGGGGGGGAATTATATTAATATTTTATCACCGTATCACAGTGAACCCAAACTGTACTGTACAGTACATGTGCAGAACAATGTGGTGTGTGTGTGTGTGTGTGTGTGTGTGTGTGTGTGTGTGTGTGTGTGTGTGTGTGTGTGTGTGTGTGTGTGTGTGTGTGTGTGTGTGTGTGTGTGTGTGTGTGTGTGTGTGTGTGTGTGTGTGTGTGTGTTCTAGCGCTAGGAGATCAGAGGTCAAGTAGAGCAGATCCCAGGTAGTTGATTGGCTAATGATGTCTAAGTGTAATGACTAATCAATGCGTGAATACATCAGCCTAATCTAATGGCCCAGGTGGGAGCCAGACAGCACTAGACGCATTGCACACATGATTGCGCCCAACAGGCAACAGTAATATAATCAATAAGACAGAGAGTGGCCAGGCCCCATGGGGGTCCCTCGTACAGAATCACCTGATCTACATGTATTTACAGTGGGAGGGAGGGAGGCAGAGAAGACTGGCAAAACAAATGCTGGAAAACAAGGGCATCTTACATTTAATTGGATTATAATCCTCATGAAAATGCAACATTTAGAATTAAATCAATGTGATTTACCACTAGATGAGATAGTTGTTAGTAGGTAGGATAGGTGATGGACAGCGCGACACCAATTTAAGTGTCTACAGATAATGCAGACAGGATAGAGACACATCAATAAAGAGAAATGTAGAGAAGCTATACAAATGTAACACATACAGTACCCATCAAAAGTTTGGATACACCTACTCATTCAAGGGTTTTTCTTTATTTTTACTATTTTCTACATTGTAGAATAATAGTGAAGACATCAAAACTATAAAATAACACATATGGAATCATGTAGTAACCAAAAAGTGTTAAACAAATCAAAATATATTTTTATTGAGATTCTTCACAGTAGCAACACTTTTTTGGTTACTACATGATTCCATATGTGTTCTTTCATAGTGTTGATGTCTATACTATTATTCTACAATGTAGAAAATAGTAAAAATAAAGAAAAACCCTTGAATGAGTAGGTGTATCCAAACTTTTGATGGGTACTGTACGTGTACATCCCCACATGTATCATCCATCCCACTGTCTGTCTGTTGTTTATATAATCAGTAATATTAGAGGTCAGAGGTCAGGTGTTCCATCCAGATGGCCCTGGGGAATAGGCTTCCTCCTACATGTGGCTGCTGACCTTTCACACCACCACTCACACACAATGTTATGTAAATGTGTGTGGATTAAAAGCATTTAGCCCTCAGAGACCACTCTATACAGCTCACAGTGTGGCTATAATACTAACCTCAATTAAATATGAGACAAACCTCCCCCCGTATGAATAGTGTGACGACGCTCCCACTCTGTCTGACAAATTCTTTCTCTTTGCTCTTGTTTTCTTTAATAGGATGTTGGTGGGTGGAGCCGGGAGGATTGTCAGCAAAATGGGACACACCTGGGCGTGGTGCATCCCGGGGATAAATACACCTGACTACACACACCATTGTTGCTCCTATATAGTTTACTTTATTTAATAAACCTTCTTTGTTACAGGCTACGAGCCGGTTCGTAACAAATGCCTGGCTAAATGATGTAGATTACACGTGAAATTTCTCTATCTTTGAAACTTTTGTTTGTTCATTTCACTTGCTTTGGCAATGTAAACATATGTTTCCCATGCCAATAAAACCACTTTAAATTGAATTGAGCCGTGGCCACAGTAAGAGAGGAGGGGGGCTCCTGCCCAGACATACCAGACCAGAGGAGCAGAGAGGACAGACCTGTGTCAATACCACCACCACTATACTGCTGACACTACACTACACTGCACTACACTACACGGATCAGTCCATGTCAATAATATAATGAGAACAGGACAGTAAGAAACAGAGAAGGAGATGAAGAGGGACTGTATAGTACAAGTATTGGGAAACAAAGATGGGATGACATTAACGGACAGTCAGTGGGACAGTGTAAAGGTTTTTCCTGCACTATACAGTAGATATACAGTCTCTTCATCTCTCTCCTCCTCTCCGGACCCTTCATTTCCTGTGTTTATGTGGCATGCGGGTCGGGCCAGAACGATGCCAGTATCGCAATATTTTTTCCATGGCAAAAATGAAAACACAAATCTGACCAAATGATTTGGCACTTTAAACGCCTGCTGGATGTAAAAATATTGTGAGCAATAGCTTGGAGAAATCAATAACTGTGACTCGATGACAACAATGTTTATTTCCAACATTAGGGATGTTTTCTTTCCTTGCCACGATACTAACAAGTACCCTACGTGTATGTGTGGTCAGTCAGTGCTAGGGCCTCTGTTATTCATTAGCAGAGCGTGCCTTATAGAGTGAGGTGCAGTGTTTAAGTGGACCTGACGACAGATGGGAGAGACACAGAGAGGAGCAGGGGAGAAGTTTATAGTGGAGGCTACTGATTCATCTCTATTGATCTTCTCCCAGTGTGCATAGCAGAGAGGCCTTCTCTGTCTGCTGGCTATATCACCTGGCACAAATACATCTTCTGTATTATAAAGGGCACATATCATTACACATGCATGCATATGCAATTTAACTTATGAGTCTTTGTCTCAATTTCAGCAATTGGTCCCTGGTATCATGACACAAGGCAAGGCCCAGATGCAGATGGTTGGAGTCTTAAAATGTTTATTAATCCAAAGGGGTAGGCAAGAGAACACACAAAGGGGTAGGCAAGAGAACACACAAAGGGGTAGGCAAGAGAACACACAAAGGGGTAGGCAAGAGAACACACAAAGGGGTAGGCAAGAGAACACACAAAGGGGTAGGCAAGAGAACACACAAAGGGGTAGGCAAGAGAACACACAAAGGGGTAGGCAAGAGAACACACAAAGGGGTAGGCAAGAGAACACACAAAGGGGTAGGCAAGAGAACACACAAAGGGGTAGGCAAGAGAACACACAAAGGGGTAGGCAAGAGAACACACAAAGGGGTAGGCAAGAGAACACACAAAGGGGTAGGCGGACAAACATCTCGGCTGAGGGTACGCTGACCTGCTCTTGCTCAGGGAAGAGTGGAGGCTGATACCCCATGGAGCACTTGAAAGGGGAGCAAAACTGGGAAGGGTGTTCCGGGCATACTCCACCCAGACCAGTTGACGGCTCCAGGTAGTGGGGTTGGTTGAGACCAGGCACCTTAACGTGGTCTCCAGGTC
This sequence comes from Oncorhynchus gorbuscha, assembly GCF_021184085.1. Taxonomy (NCBI): domain Eukaryota; kingdom Metazoa; phylum Chordata; class Actinopteri; order Salmoniformes; family Salmonidae; genus Oncorhynchus; species Oncorhynchus gorbuscha. Next base: position 30,146,917 of record NC_060173.1, on the reverse strand, counting down.
TTGGTTGGCTCGCTCCGACTGTTAGTTTGGGGATGGAATCCGGATGACAGGCTGGCTGACGACCCAATAAGGGTGCAGAATGCCTTCCAGAACTGAGACGAGAACTGAGGACCCCGATCGGAGACCATGTCCACCGGGAGTCCATTGATTCGGAAGACGTGCTGTGCTGCACCATAAGCTGGGCCGTCTTCATGGAAGAAGGTCGTTTGGGGAGAGGGATGAAATGGGTGGCCTTGGAGAACTGGTCGACTACCGTCAGAATGACAGTGTTTCCATCAGACGGAGGAAGCCCAGTGACAAAGTCCAGAGATATATGAGACCAGGGACGATGAGGAACCGGTAGTGGCTGCAGGAGGCTCGGGTGGCTTCGAATCCTCTCAGAAGAGCTACCTTCAGAAACTTCCAGATTCCCTTGGAGATGAATGCGCCATAGCAGGTGCACGAGTGTGCCCGAGACCAGACCTCCTCTCACTCCTCTCACACATTCCCTTAGGCGACCATCAATTTTAATGGTTAGAGCGATAAGGGAGTCGAGATCCATCAGAAATACCTTAGCAGCTAGCTCATCCTTTACCTCCTCAGATAATCCCTGCAAAAAAAATATCAAAAAGAGACTCCGGATTCAGGCAGCCTCTGAGCTAACTCTCTGAATTGCTCCATAATAGCCTTTAACCCATGGTCGTGGCGTTCCGTCAAGGAACTGAGCCATTCCAAAAGGCCATTTACCAATTCCTCATGTCTCCCAATGGTGGCTCCATGCAGGGAGACAGAGTGGCGGAGCTGGTCCAAGTCTGCTGGGTCTGTCATGGCCAGTTTGTACTATCATGATACAAGACGAGACCCAAATGCAGACACAGTCTTATAATGTTTAGTAATCCAACGGAGTAGGCAAGAGATTGGTCGTGGACAGGCAAAAAGGTAAAAACCAGATCAGGGTCCAGGAGGTACAGAGTGGCAGACAGGCTCGTGGTCAAAGCAGGCAGAATGGTCAGGCAGGCGGGTACAGAGTCCAGAGAACAGGCAAGGGTCAAAACCAGGAAGACTAGGAAAAGGAGAATAGCAAAAGGAGTACTGGAAAAACACACTGGTTGACTTGACTTAAACATACAAGATGAACTGGCCCAGAGAGACAGGAAACACAGGGATAAATACACTGGCCCAGAGAGACAGGAAACACAGGGATAAATACACTGGCCCAGAGAGACAGGAAACACAGGGATAAATACACTGGCCCAGAGAGACAGGAAACACAGGGATAAATACACTGGCCCAGAGAGACAGGAAACACAGGGATAAATACACTGGCAGAGACAGGAAACACAGGGATAAATACACTGGCCCAGAGAGACAGGAAACACAGGGATAAATACACTGGCCCAGAGAGACAGGAAACACAGGGATAAATACACTGGCCCAGAAACACAGGGATAAATACACTGGCCCAGAGAGACAGGAAACACAGACAGGAAACACAGGGATAAATACACTGGCCCAGAGAGACAGGAAACACAGGGAAAATACACTGGCCCAGAGGATAAAACACAGGGATAAATACACTGGCCCAGAAACACAGAGACAGGAAACACAGGGATAAATACACTGGCCCAGAGAGACAGGAAACACAGGGATAAATACACTGGCCCAGAGAGACAGGAAACACAGGGATAAATACACTGGCCCAGAGAGACAGGAAACACAGGGATAAATACACTGGCCCAGAGAGACAGGAAACAGGGATAAATACACTGGCCCAGATAATAAATACACTGGCCCAGAGAGACAGGAAACACAGGGATAAATACACTGGCACAGAGAGACAGGAAACACAGGGATAAATACACTGGCCCAGAGAGACAGGAAACACAGGGATAAATACACTGGCCCAGAAACACAGGGATAAATACACTGGCCCAGAGAGACAGGAAACAGGGATAAATACACTGGCCCAAAGAGACAGGAAACACAGGGATAAATACACTGGCACAGAGAGACAGGAAACACAGGGATAAATACACTGGCCCAGAGAGACAGGAAACACAGGGATAAATACACTGGCCCAGAGAGACAGGAAACACAGGGATAAATACACTGGCCCAGAGAGACAGGAAACACAGGGATAAATACACTGGCACAGAGAGACAGGAAACACAGGGATAAATACACTGGCACAGAGAGACAGGAAACACAGGGATAAATACACTGGGGAATATAAGTGACACCTGGAGGGGGTGGAGACAATCACAGGAACAGGTGAAACAGATCAGGGTGTGACACTCTGGTGAGTTTGATGTGAAACCGATGTAACATCCAGGCCAAACTGTATCCAGGCCAACAAGTCCTTTATAACCCTCAGACAGACACTAAGGTGAAATATTACATTAATATGAACAACCATTAATTACTCCCTCTTCTCGCCACCTCTCTCCCCCTCTGATCTCTCGCTCTCCCTCTGTCTCCCTAATCCGTTCATGTGGGCAATAAGTGTATGCACCATGAGCACATTTCATTTCAGTGTGTGGTTTAGAGCGAGCCCAGAGGTGAGTCTTAATAAGGATCAATGGCACTTTATCTGGGCCGGCTTCCACTGCACAGCATGCAAATCACATAGCAACACTCTTGCAGGGGGAAAAATGGATTTAATTAAAACATGTAGAACCACAGGCTCTGGAAATTCAATTAAAGGATTTATGCAAAGGTTGGATAGCTTTTTGTGTTGCAGTTTCCTGCTTCTGTAATGAGCTTTTCATATAAAAAAAATCAATAGGTAATCTGGGCTGGGGGATCGGCTGCTTACGTACATTTTAGAAATCAATTTAAAAAATAGTCCATCAGCCACAGTGTCACAACAGAGAGGGGTGGGGGAGGTGGAGGGGGGGAGGGGAGAGGGAGAGAGAGAAAGGGGTGATGGTTTCCCTCTTTACTCCTTGATGGGGTCAGGGGAGAGATATTGACAGTGTGGGGGTAGATGGAGGGATAGAGTAAAAAGAAGAGAAGTCAGAATTGTATAGCCTGGTCTTTTCTCTGATCTGGGTCTTTATGTTAGAGAGTGGCTCCCTGGGTGTTTGTAGCCTGTCCGGGCCTGACCTCCAGGTCGGGGGTACTTTAGGCCAACCTCGGCCTTAGAGGGCTGCAGGGCCTAATGGTCTCCCTGAGGTGTCTGGACCCTGGAGCTGGAGGAAGGTTAGATCTGTGAGGTGAGAGGTACAGCTGAAGTGGGCCTACTTTGAGCCTGTAGTTCTATTCCAGTGCTCTGTATCACTGTAGGGTCTCTCCAGTGTGAATGAAGATGTTCTCTACCTGTGCTGCTCTTAATCAACTGTAATGACTTCATCCTAGGGAGCTGGCAGCTCATTACCCCCATTACAGCTGTAGAGGTCTGGGACTGGAGGGACCTCTACCCCCCTCTATCTCTCTCTCCGCACGGCTGAGCACCACACAGACCGGCACAGAGAGGCTGTCACAGCCCACAGCAGAGCCAGTATGATAGGGCTAAGCTCTCCGCCTGGGTGTGTGTGACCTTAGACCTGACAGTGAGGAGATACACAGATACTGTAAAAACGCTGTCATTCTGTAGAGAAAAAAAAGAAACCATCACCTCTCTCTCTCTTTCACCATCTCTCCCTCAAACACTCTCTCTCTTTTCTCTCTCCCTCTCCCACCACTTCCCTCTCTCTCAAGGTGATAGCTCTCAGAGCATCTCTCAGACAGTTCATTAGGTATCAGTGGTCAGTGGCCTGTGCACCTGGTTGAGTCATCTCCTAATAGCAGCAGAGCCCTCGTTACCCAGGACCAAGAAAGAGCGGAGAGTCGGCAGGGGTCTAGGGCCCGAGGCCAAAGAGCGGGATGGGGGAGGTTGGGGGGGTTAGAGACATCGAGAGAAGGAACGTGGGGCAGAGAGCAAAGCACAGAGGAGCTAGTTAAATGCTCTATCTTGTGTCTTCACTCAGAGAAACCCAGCTGAACTGTATAGTATATTACTGTCTGTCGGTCTGTCTGTCTGCCTGAGTGCTGGTCAGAAGTTCAGCCCTGCATGTGTAAAAAGGTGGGCTGGCGCCCCAGGCTGAATGCTCTGTAATTATTAGTATTCTTAAACGCTAAGGAGCATGGGAGTGAGCACTGAAGGTACCGCCCCCCCAAGGGATGGACATGTCTGATTGGACCAGAGAGACCGCTCAGAGTCTTTAACCACAACCCACCTCTTCTTCGACCATTAAAGTGGAGTGAAGTTGCCCCTAGACACTGGTCAGTCTTGTGATTCCCCCTAAAAGTTGAGTTAACAATCTGATTACGGCAAGATGATTCTAGATCGGTGAAAAGGGGCAACTTCTACCCTAAGCATATTAAGGAGCTCCTGAAGGATTAGAGAAGACGCCAGTAAACAAAATGTCACAGAAACATGTCAACACTGCTGATTGACAAGACTGACTCAAGACTGACTCAAGACTGAAAGATTAAGTACACAAACACACAACCACAATATGGCCTAAACTGTACATACAGACCCGACCAGAAGCCATGGATTACAGACAACATTCACACTGAGCTAAAGGGTAGAGCTGCCGCTTTCAAGGAGCGGGACTCTAACCAGGAAGCTTATAAGAAATCCCGCTATGTTCTCCGACAAACCATCAAACAGGCAAAGCTTCAATACAAGACTAAGATCAAATCGTACTACACTGGCTCTGACGCTCGTCTGATGTGGCTTGCAAACTATTACAGACTACAAAGGGAAGCACTGGTGAAAGCTGCCCAGTGACACGAGCCTACCAGATGAGCTAAATCACTTCTATGCTCGCTTCAAGGCAAGTAACACTGAAACATGTATGAGAGCATCAGCTGTTCCAGACGACTGTGTGATCACGGTCTCCGCAGCCGATGTGAGTAAGCCCTTTAAACAGGTCAACATTCACAAGGCCGCAGGGCCAGACAGATTACCAGGATGTGTACTCCGAGCGTGCGCTGATCAACTGGCAAGTGTCTTCACTGACATTTTCAACCTCTCCCTGTCTGAGTCTGTAAAATAACTACATGTTTCAAGCAGACCACCATAGTCCCTGTGCCCAAGAACACTAAGGTCACGTGCCTAAATGACTACTGACCCGTAGCGCTCACGTCTGTAGCGATGAAATGCTTTGAAAGGCTGGTCATGGCTCACGTCAACACCATCATCCCAGAAAACCTAGACCCACTCCAATTTGCATACCGCCCCAACAGATCCATGATGATGCAATGTCTATTACCCTCCACACTGACGTTCACACCTGGGCAAAAGAAACACCTATGTGAGAATGATATTCATTGACTACAGCTCAGCGTTCAACACCATAGTGCCCTCAAAGCTCATCACTAAGTTAAGGACCCTGGGACTAAACACCTTCCTCTGAAACTGGATCCTGGACTTCCTGACGGGCCAACCCCAGGTGGTAAGGGTATTAAACAACACATCCGCCACACTGATCCTCAACACAGGGGCCCCTCAGGGGTGAGTGCTCAGTCCCCTGCTGCACTCCATGTTCACTCATGACTGCCCTGCCAGGCACAACTCCAACACCATCATTAATTTGCCGATGACAACAGTGGTAGGCCTGATCACAGACAACAATGAGACAGCCTATAGGGAGGAGGTCAGAGACCTGACCGTGTGGTGCCAGGACAACAACCTCTCACTCAACATGGTCAAGATAAAGGAGATGATTGTGGACTACAGGAAAAGGAGGACCGAGCACGCCCCCATTTTCATCGACGGGGCTGTAGTGGAGCAGGTTGAGAGCTTCAAGTTCCTTGGTGTCCACATCACCAACAAAATAACATGGTCCAATCACACCAAGAAAGTCATGAAGAAGGCACAACAAGGCCTATTCCCCCTCAAGAGACTGAAAAGATTTGGCATGGGTCCTAAGATCCTCAAAAGGTTTTACAGCTGCACCATCGAGAGCATCCTGTGGGGTTGCATCCCTGCCTGGTATGGCAACTGCTCAGCCTCCAACCGCAAGGCACTACAGAGGGTAGTTTGTACGGCCCAGCACATCGCCGGGGCCAAGCTTCCTGCCATCCAGGACCTCTATACCAGGCGGTGTCAGAGGAAGGCCCCAAAAATTGTCAACGACTCCAGCCACCCTAGTCATAGACTGTTCTCTCTGCTACTGCATGGCAAGCGGTACCGGAGTGCCAAGTCTACGTCCAAGAGGCTTCTAAACAGCTTCTACCCCCAAGCCATAATACTCCTGAACAGCTAATCAAATGGCTACCCAGACTATTTGCCCCCCCCCCCCCTCTACGCTGCTACTATCTGTTATTTTCTATGCATAGTCACTTTAATAACTCTACATACATATATATATAAACCTCAATTACCTCGACAACGGTGCCCCCGCACATTGACTCTGCGCCGGTACCCCCTGTATATATCCCCGCTATTGTTATTTACTGCTGCTATTTAATTATTTGTTATTCTTATCTCTTTTTATTTTTGGGGGGTATTTTCTTAAAACTGCATTGTCGGTTAAGGGCTTGTAAGTAAGCATTTCACAGTAAGTTCTACACCTGTTGTATTCGGCGCATGTGACAAATACAATTTGATTTGAACTGTAGAGCTAGACAGTAGACAGGCGTTCGTTCAACCAGAATGATCTATACTCCACATTCCGTTTTCCTCACATCAAAGTGCTAGAGATAAGAGCTGTGTTGGGCCTCTTACACACACGCACTCACCCACATGCACACACGCTGCTGGCTAGAGTATTGAGTTGTTATAACCACATTTAAGAACAGAGTGAAACTCTCCCAGGCGTGGCCGCACGATCTCTGATAAGCAGATGAAGGCATAGGGAGTGGAACATGATGTTAGTGAGTGATCATCTGGCTGATTAAAACGTCATGGCTCTTTATAGATGCCTCTCTCCACTCTGATCACAGTGAGGGGGGGGCTGCAAATCCCTACTATGATATTAACAATAATGTTTTATATTCTCCTCAGATGACTGCTCTACATATAGAAGCAACTGAAATACACCATTAATAATATTATATTTTTAATGAAAATAGATCACAGAATTTCTTCATGAATATGAGTGTATGGGCCTACATGAAATAACAGTGCATATAAAGCACTGAACTAGGCTATATACAGTACAACATTCTGTGAGAGGATCTAATGATCCAATATGTTTCTGTGATTGTCCGTACTTTGTGTGTGTGTGTGTGTGTATCTGTTTGTGTGTGCGAGCGTCTGTGTATGTGTCTGTTTGTGTGTTCGAGCATGTATGTGTGTGTGTCTCTGTTTGTGTGTGCGAGCGTGTGTGTGTGTGTGTCTCTGTTTGTGTGTGCGAGCGCGTGTGTGTGTGTCTGTTTGTGTGTGAGAGCGTGTGTGTGTGTGTGTACAGGCTTGAGTAATTTGCACAACAGACACACACTGGGACATTTTGATCATTCTTTGGGGAGTCGACATTCTGCTTATGTTTGCATTCCGGAACAATCTCCATGGATCCCATAAGCGAAGGCTAGCAATTAAAACGATAGCATCTTCATATCCCCGCTCACAATAACTGAAATAATATCACTGTTTTATTAAGCCTTAATGTGGGGGTAAGAGGGGGTCTGGGGTGTTAAAGAGGATACACATTCAGATGCCTTATCAACCGCAGATTTAAATAACAGCAAATGCTCGGCTTAAAGGTGTGTGGTGCTCGTGTGTGTGTGTGTGTGTGTGTGGTCTTTATCAGACACAGGACGTTAAGCTAAATCCTGTGTCAGCACTTAATAACAGCACTAGCTACCTTTGTCCTTTAATATTTACAAACATCTACACCACCGTTAGTTAATTAACCACATGTATGAAAACCCCCCACCCTGATCTGGAGGAAAAACTAGGCTGCTAATTGCAACTGGGTGCTCAGAAGTCCAAAACAGTTAGAAGCCCCCCTCCCCTACTCCACACACTGCCATAATAGCCCTAAAACATGATGTATTCCATACACATCTCTTTTTGGTCTCATACTATTTTAAACAAGTACCTTTCTTGGAAAACACCATAGGAACTCAGTTTAGTTCCGCTGAAAGTAAGTAGATCTCAGAGCATGTTACTATCTGTGCAAAGGGAATAAGGGGTTGTTTTGTTAGACTTCAGTGTGGCTTTTGACATTATCGATCATAGTCTGCTGCTGGAAAAACGTATGTGTTATGGCTTTACACCCCCTGCTTTAATGTGGATAAAGAGTTACCTGCCTAACAGAACACAAGAGGGTGTTCTTTAATGGAAGCCCCTCCAACATAATCCAGGTAGTATCAGGAATTCCCCAGGGCAGCTGTTTTAGGCACCTTACTTTTTTCAATCTTTACTAACAACATGCCATTGACTTTGAGTAAACTCAACAAAGAGCTGCAGTTAGTTTCAGAATGGGTGGCAAGGAATAAGTTAGCTGTCACGACTTCGACCGAAGGTGGCTCCCCTTCCAGTTCGGGTGGCGCTCGGCGGTCGTCGTCACCGGCCTACTAGCTGCCACTGATTCTTTTCTCCCCCTCCTTATGTGTTTAGTACACCTGTTTTGAGTTGGTTGTAATTAGTGAGGCTTTATTAGTCAGCCGGCCCGCCTGGTTCTTTGTGTGGGATTAATTATTGTAACCCTGGTGTTTGCTATAGATTACGTGTTCGTGTATTTAGTGCTAGACTGTTTTTGTTCCCTGTGTCTGGGGCATTTGGTTTGAGCACCCGAAAGTGGGGTGGCCATGGTTCACCGTGTGTGCATTAAAGTAGCACTTTATTGAACTCACTGCTTTCCTGCGCCTGATTTCACCCTCACGACACCCAGGACCTTACATTAGCCCTAAATATTTAAACAACTAAAAGCATTGTATTTGGGACAAATTATTCACTAAACCTCAACTAAATCTTGTAAAGAATAATGTGGAAATTAAGCAAGTTGAGGAGACTAAACTGTTTGGACTGACCCTGGATTGTAAACTGTCACGGTCAAAACATGTTGAAAGCTAAGAAGGGGAGAAGCCTGTCTTTAATAAAGCGCTGCTCCCATTTCTCGACAAAACTATCAACAAGGCAGATCCTACAGGCCCTAGTTTCTACCTTCTTAACAACACTATCAACAGGGCAGGTCCTACAGGCCCTAGTTTCTACCTTCTTAACAACACTATCAACAAGGCAGATCCTACAGGCCCTAGTTTCTACCTTCTTAACAACACTATCAACAGGGCAGGTCCTACAGGCCCTAGTTTCTACCTTCTTAACAACACTATCAAGAAGGCAGGTTCTACAGGCCCTAGTTTCTACCTTCTTAACAACACTATCAACAAGGCAGGTCCTACAGGCCCTAGTTTCTACCTTCTTAACAACACTATCAACAAGGCAGGTCCTACAGGCCCTAGTTTCTACCTTCTTAACAACACTATCAACAAGGCAGGTCCTACAGGCCCTAGTTTCTACCTTCTTAACAACACTATCAACAAGGCAGGTCCTACAGGTCCTAGTTTCTACCTTCTTAACAACACTATCAACAAGGCAGGTTCTACAGGTCCTAGTTTCTACCTTCTTAACAACACTATCAACAAGGCAGGTTCTACAGGCCCTAGTTTCTACCTTCTTAACAACACTATCAACAAGGCAGGTCCTACAGGTCCTAGTTTCTACCTTCTTAACAACACTATCAACAAGGCAGGTCCTACAGGTCCTAGTTTCTACCTTCTTAACAACACTATCAACAAGGCAGGTCCTACAGGTCCTAGTTTCTACCTTCTTAACAACACTATCAACAAGGCAGGTTCTACAGGCCCTAGTTTCTACCTTCTTAACAACACTATCAACAAGGCAGGTCCTACAGGCCCTAGTTTCTACCTTCTTAACAAAACTATCAACAAGGCAGGTCCTACAGGCCCTAGTTTCTACCTTCTTAACAACACTATCAACAAGGCAGGTCCTACAGGCCCTAGTTTCTACCTTCTTAACAACACTATCAACAAGGCAGGTTCTACAGGCCCTAGTTTGGCCGCACCTGGACTATGGTTCAGTCGTGTGGTCAGGTGCCACAAAGAGGGACTTAGGATAATTGCAATTGTCTCAGAACAGGGCAGCACGGCTGGCCCTTAAATGTGCACGGAGAGCTAACATTAATAATATGCACGTAAATCTCCCATGGCTCAAAGTGGAGGAGAGATTGACTTAATCACTACTTGTTTTTATAAGTGTTGACAAGCTGACAAGCTGAATGCACCGAGGTGTCTGTTTAAACTACTAACACACAGCTCGGACACCCCATGCAGACCCCACAAGACATGCCACCAGAGAGGTCTTTTCACAATCCCCAAGTCCAGAACAGACTATGTGAGGTGCACAGTACAACATAGAGCCATGACTACATGGAACTCTATTCCACATCAGGTAACTGATGCAAGTAGTAAAATTAGATGTAAAAATACACCTTATGGAACAGAGACACACACACAGGTCCAGACACACGCATATGCACACGGGTGCTAGCACACACCCTCTACACACACATGCACTGTAATATTGTTATATAGCGATATCATACATTTTGTGTTGTCGGTGTGTGGTGGTGTTCTATGTCTTATCTTTTGTTTTATGTTTAACATAAGTTACTTAATGTGTTTGGATCCCAAGAAGAATAGCAGCAGCTAATGGGGAACAATAATAACATAGGGAAAAGATAGAGGAAGAGGGGCAGAGATTATGAGAGAGAGAGGAAGAGGGGCAGAGATTATGAGAGAGAGAGAGAGAGAGAGAGAGAGAGAGAGAGAGAGAGAGAGAGAGAGAGAGAGAGAGAGGGGGAAGAGGGGCAGAGATTATGAGAGAGAGAGAGAGAGAGAGAGAGAGAGAGAGAGAGAGAGAGAGAGAGAGAGAGAGAGAGAGAGAGAGAGAGAGAGAGAGAGAGAGAGAGAGAGAGAGAGAGAGAGAGAGAGAGAGAGAGAGAGAGAGAGAGAGAGAGAGAAAGAGAAAGAGATAGAAAATAGGCTTATTGGGGATCATAGAGAGCCAACAGGTAGCTGCACCACTCAGATAATAGTGGAGTAGGGGAAACAGAATAGTGTGTAGTGAAACCTGCTGAGAAGCATCTCTGCGGAGAGAGAACAGTCAGCAGAGACACACGTCTGCTTGACTCCCTTTGTCCGTCCAACATCATTCATCACAACCACACTTCACTAAAAGACCTCTTCTCTCCACATCCCATCCTGCCTGCAGTGAAAACACTAGATAGATAAAGGATGACAAAGGGGCTAATGCACTGATGTAATAGTCTAACTAGAGCATACATCACAGTAGCATATGGCCTCCAGGGTAGTGGCAGGACTAGTAGAGAAGCCTTGTAGACTAGGAGCCTGTGTGTGTTAGGTCTATATATTAGTAGAGAAGCCTTGTAGACTCAGAGCCTGTGTGTGGTAGGTCTATAGATTAGTAGAGAAGCCTTGTAGACTCAGAGCCTGTGTGTGGTAGGTCTATAGATTAGTAGAGAAGCCTTGTAGACTCAGAGCCTGTGTGTGGTAGGTCTATAGATTAGTAGAGAAGCCTTGTAGACTCAGAGCCTGTGTGTGGTAGGTCTATAGATTAGTAGAGAAGCCTTGTAGACTAGGAGCCTGTGTGTGGTAGGTCTATAGATTAGTAGAGAAGCCTTGTAGACTCAGAGCCTGTGTGTGGTAGGTCTATAGATTAGTAGAGAAGCCTTGTAGACTAGGAGCCTGTGTGTGGTAGGTCTATAGATTAGTAGAGAAGCCTTGTAGACTCAGAGCCTGTGTGTGGTAGGTCTATAGATTAGTAGAGAAGCCTTGTAGACTCAGAGCCTGTGTGTGGTAGGTCTATAGATTAGTAGAGGATAAATCACAGTGGGAGCTTTATAATTCACATCATCAGAGTGTGACTATTACAGAAACAACACACCATGGTAATGACAATGTATATATTGTAACATTTCAGTAATAAGACATAAGTATGTTATAAGTACATACATTGTTTCCCTTAACAATCTCCTGTGTGCGAATATCAATATAGCACAAAGAAAGGCATACATTGAGACGGAGTTGTAAAATAACGTATGAAGATAATATGAGAAGTGTATAGAGAGAGGGGACATAGAGAAGAGTGTGTGTCAAATCTGCTAATATAACACAGAATATATGATAATTCATGGATGAAACATCTATGATTGAAAAGCCATATGTGAGCAGTTTAGTACAGAGTCGTAGCTATACTTCCCTATACTTTTCTACCCTATACTATACAGTAACACTATAGTCTCAGAGCAGTACGGGTTTATCTACCCTATACCGTAACACTATAGTCTCATAGCAGTACGGGTTTATCTACCCTATACCGTAACACTATAGTCTCATAGCAGTACGGGTTTATCTACCCTATACCGTAACACTATAGTCTCATAGCAGGACGGGTTTACCTACCCTATACCGTAACACTATAGTCTCAGAGCAGGACGGGTTTACCTACCCTATACCGTAACACTATAGTCTCAGAGCAGGACGGGTTTATCTACCCTATACCGTAACACTATAGTCTCATAGCAGAACGGGTTTATCTACCCTATACTATACAGTAACACTATAGTCTCAGAGCAGTTTGGGTTTACCTACCCTATACCGTAACACTATAGTCTCAGAGCAGGACGGGTTTATCTACCCTATACCGTAACACTATAGTCTCAGAGCAGGACGGGTTTATCTACCCTATACAGTAACACTATAGTCTCAGAGCAGGACGGGTTTATCTACCCTATACAGTAACACTATAGTCTCAGAGCAGTTCGGGTTTATCTACCCTATATCGTAACACTATAGTCTCAGAGCAGGATGGGTTTATCTACCCTATACCGTAACACTATAGTCTCAGAGCAGTACGGGTTTATCTACCCTATACTATACAGTAACACTATAGTCTCAGAGCAGGACGGGTTTATCTACCCTATACCGTAACACTATAGTCTCAGAGCAGGACGGGTTTATCTACCCTATACCGTAACACTATAGTCTCATAGCAGGACGGGTTTATCTACCCTATACTATACAGTAACACTATAGTCTCAGAGCAGGACGGGTTTATCTACCCTATACCGTAACACTATAGTCTCAGAGCAGGACGGGTTTATCTACCCTATACCGTAACACTATAGTCTCATAGCAGTACGGGTTTATCTACCCTATACCGTAACACTATAGTCTCAGAGCAGGACGGGTTTACCTACCCTATACCGTAACACTATAGTCTCAGAGCAGGACGGGTTTACCTACCCTATACAGTAACACTATAGTCTCAGAGCAGGACGGGTTTATCTACCCTATACCGTAACACTATAGTCTCATGGCAGGACGGGTTTATCTACCTTATACCGTAACACTATAGTCTCAGAGCAGGACGGGTTTATCTACCCTATACCGTAACACTATAGTCTCAGAGCAGGACGGGTTTATCTACCCTATACCGTAACACTATAGTCTCAGAGCAGGACGGGTTTATCTACCCTCACGAGGAGAAGAGAGGACACACTCTTCGATCTAAACTAACAAAGACAGGACGAGGAGGAAAAGAGGAAAAACAAGCCAGTGAATCTTTCTCCATCTCTGTGAAAGTCACACTCTCTCACTGAACCCTGACTGCTCTAGAGATCCTTCCTTTTCCTTTCCCCATCCTTTCCTCTCTTCTCCTCTCGCAGATAGATGCCAAGACTAATATTTGGACTAGCGAAGGACAGTTGAGACTACAGAATAAAGTATGAGGACCCATCTACTCTTTCCACACTCTCTAAAACAACCAGTCTGTTCAAGTAGGCGTACAGCAAATAACATTCAATAACCAAGTAGCCATCTATTAAATAACACAAACAACTCATTCAATAACCAAGTAGCCATCTATTAAATAACACAAACAACTCATTCAATAACCAAGTAGCCATGTATTAAATAACACAAACAACTCATTCAATAACCAATAACCATCTATTAAATAACACAAACAACTCATTCAATAACCAAGTAGCCATGTATTAAATAACACAAACAACTCATTCAATAACCAAGTAGCCATCTATTAAATAACACAAACAACTCATTCAATAACCAAGTAGCCATCTATTAAATAACACAAACAACTCATTCAATAACCAAGTAGCCATGTATTAAATAACACAAACAACTAATTCAATAACCAAGTAGCCATGTATTAAATAACACAAACAACTCATTCAATAACCAAGTAGCCATTTATTAAATAACACAAACAACTAATTCAATAACCAAGTAGCCATCTATTAAATAACACAAACAACTCATTCAATAACCAATAACCATCTATTAAATAACACAAACAACTCATTCAATAACCAATAACCATCTATTAAATAACACAAACAGCTCAAAGTGTCATATCTCCCACACAGCCATGCAATATGGTGATCCCTTAGCATCAGAAGTGTAAACGGTCTGTCTCCTTACCATAGACTTGGTGAAGGGGCGAGCCAGGGTGAAGAACAGGGTCATCAGCCACCAGCTACGATGGATGGCTGTGTACATCATGTTCCCAGGGTGCACTGCATTGCAGGTGACCCCGTGGAGCGAGAGGCGTCGGTGGAGCTCGTTAGAGAACAGGAGGTTACACAGCTTGGCACGGTTGTAGGCCAGCATGGACCAGTAGTCCTTCCGAGGAGGAGACAGCACAGCCAGGTCCACCTTACCACACTGGTCCAGCAGGTCTGTAAACCTGGGGAGAGAGGAACCAAGATTAACTTTATGTACCTAGTAAAGTTTTCATTTTACAGGAACAAGTCAAGGACCGAGTACTTTAAAGTTAACTTTAATGAAAGTACACTTGAATTAAATTCCATAGACCAGTGCTCTCCAACCCTGTTCCTGGAGATCTACCATCCTGTAGGTTTTCACTCCAACCCTAATCTAGCACACCTGATTCTAATAATTAGCTGGATGATAAGGTGAATCAGGTCAGTTACCACTGGAGTGAAACTCTTCAGGCACAGGGTTGTAGAGTCCTTCCATGGACTATACACATTTAAAATAGAAGTAGGGAAGTAACTGCGTGCATCGGTGCTGTAGTTACTATAGCAGCAGAAGTGTGGTCCTGGCTGAATACAAATCTAATGCGTGACAGGATGTTTTTTAATTGCCTGCGACAGAGCAGTTAAAGCCCAGATGTTTGACACGGCTCTTGAACATTACACCGCTCGCTGGGTTATTATGCAGTCACAATAACACAGAGACACACCGCAGTCAAACACACTCCCTCCTCCTCCCTCAAAATGTGTGTGTGTGTCTGTCTGTCTGTTGGTGGTTGTGTGCATCTACATCTTAACCCAGTCATTAGAAACCCACCAATCAACATGTCACCTGGTTTCCTTGTTGTGATTTTCCAAGCCGCCCGCCTGGCGTTTGCTTACCGTTCCCTCTCCGCTACATCCTTGCTTGGCTAAATTACAACATCTGCAGGCTTTATATTTCATGTGAAGAAACTTCACAACTGCTTTAGCGCTGGGTAGGGTTAATAAATCACTTGGCGATACACATTTTTCTCTCAAAGCAAGTTTCTTGACATTTAATAATACAATATGCTCTCTTTTAACTTGCGCCTGTCAAGAGTTAAATAAGGTTACACTGATTTCATAGTGACCTACACCACATTGTCAACACTGTAAATTGTCTGTCTTTTTAGTTCAGAAAACAGCACAAATAGAAACATTCCTGGCTTTTACTTAGACATAAAGAGCACATATAGGTTGTTTATTGACACCATTTCAGCCATCTAACCGTAACCCTTTCACAGAGAGTGTAATAGGGGGTTTAAAATACAGTGTAACAGAGAGATTTAATTCAATATTTGCTCTCCTGATCTTTGAGAAGGCCTAATGCACTTATTAGTATTGTGTCAATTACACTGCAGACCCTGGTGTTGGGGGGTGATAAGGTTTTCTGCCTTTTCCCTCATCCCTCTTCCTCTCTTGTCTCCATCCCTCCTCCTCTCTTTCCATCCCTTCATACCTCCATCTCACCCACCTTGTCTGCTATACTCTGTAGGCCACAACTTTACATTACAACAGGGGGCTTAGGGAGTATAATATATTACCAGGTCAGGGGTCAGACTGAAAGCCTGTTAGGGAGAGGCTAAGTGAAATAACCAGGAAGTCACGGGAAATAACACACAAAAAGAAAAGTGAGTAACTTCAACGGGGATGCAATATAGGTGTGGAATGGAGCAGGCAGAATGGCAGATGTAATATCAGATATGGTCTCTATCCCCTCTTCTATTCTGGACTAGTCTGTAACTGACTCTCTTTTCTGGATAAGCCCTCTTTGAAGGGGTTAGGCACAATTGATTAGGGATGGGAGAGGAGGGCGAGACTGGGGTGAGAATAGGATGGAGGAATACTGGAGGGGATGGGAGAGGAGGGTGAGACTGGGGGTAGAATAGGATGGAGGAATACTGGAGAGGATGGGAGAGGAGGGTGAGACTGGGGGGAGAATAGGATGGAGGAATACTGGAGAGGATGGGAGAGGAGGGGGAGACGGGGGAGGATAGGATGGAGGAATACTGGAGGGGATGGGAGAGGAGGGTGAGACTGGGGGGAGAATAGGATGGAGGAATACTGGAGGGGATGGGAGAGGAGGGTGAGACTGGGGGGAGGTTATGATGGAGGAATAAAGCAGGGGATGGGAGAGGAGAGACAAAGATATGGGGAAATGTGTAGAAAGAAAGTGAAAAGAGGAGAGGAGAAATTGGAGGGATGGAAAGAAGAGAAACATGGCAAGAGGAAAGCGCCTGCTCTCGTTGTAACTTATTAAACAGGTCCTGTATCAATAATATGTTGTGATTTCACTTTCTTTCAAATCACACTTCACTCCCTGTCAGTGTACAGGAGCTGACAACTTGTGAATATGAGTCTCATGACTGTATTTGACTAATTAGTCAGCTTGAATAACTCTGGCAGGGGCATTGTGATTGGCTGACTATAGCCAGGATCAATGTGTCCCATGCGAACGGACTGCCTCTGATACACACGGGACAACATACTGTAGGAGTACTCCTTCCCTCCCTCCCACCCATGTTAAAGTATCAAAGTGAGAAAATAAATAAACATAAATATGGGTGTATTTACAATGATGTTTGTTCTTCACTGGTTGCCCTTTTCTTGTGGCAACAAGTCACAAATCTTGCTGCTGTGATGGCACACTGTGGAATTTCACCCAGTAGATATGGGAGTTTATCAAAATTGGGTTTGTTTTCAAATTCTTTGTGGATCTGTGTAATCTGAGGGAAATATGTGTCTCTAATATTATGGCCATACATTTGGCAGGAGGGCAGGAAGTGCAGCTCAGCTTCCACCTCATTTTGTGGGCAGTGTGCACATAGTCTGTCTTCTCTTGAGAGCCAGGTCTGCCTAAGGCAGCCTTTCTCAATGGCAAGGCTATGCTCACTGAGATTTAATGGCAGGGCCCAGGTCTGACAGAATCTGTGCAGAAGATGTAGATGCTGCTGTAGGCCCTCCTTTGTTGGGGACAGAAGCACCAGATCATCAGCAAACAGTAGACATTTTACTTCAGATTGTAGTAGTGTGAGGCCGGGTGCTGCAGACTGTTCTAGTGCCCTCGCCAATTCTTTTATATGTATGTTGAATAGGGTGTGGCTTAAGCTGCATCCCTGTCTCACTCCAAGGCCCTGTGGAAAGAAATGTGTGTGAATGGATTGGGGTGATCAGTCCTTGGTTCCAAATATTGGGGAAGATGCCAGAGCTAAGGATGATGTTAAAGAGTTTAAGTATAGCCAATTGGAATTTGTGGTCTGTATATTTTATCATTTCAATCAGGATACCATCAACACCACAGGCCTTTTTGAGTTGGATGGTTTGTATTTTGTCCTGTAGTTCATGTATTTAATAGTTGATTTTGAGATTTGATCATGTATATGTATATAGTATTTGTCACAATTATGAGTGAAGAGGTGTGGAGTCAGGCGCAGAGAGCAAAGATGTGGGAAAAACAACACGCTTTAATGTCCCGAAACACAACATGTACAAAGTGAAAACACAAATGAACAGAAATATAACCGGACAGCGTGTAACCCAAAAATACAACAAAATACACTCAACCAACAAAACAGACGAACATCATTACAGAATCACCCACCACGATTCACAGACCGAGCAGCGTGTGAACTGACAGGAGCTAAAGGAGGACGATATGGACGGCAGAAGCAGGGATTATACGACGTGGGAAGAAATCGACAGGTGGGCGGCCAACCCAGTGCGAGTGCAAGAGCCCGCCTGGGATTCCCTACAGCAATGCGAAGAGGGCTATACATGGATGGAATTGAAAAGGAAAGCACGGCTATACAGAGCGAAAACCGTAGGTAACGGGGGAAAAGCGCAGAGAGAGAGTCAGACCTGAGCCTACTCTCCCTGTTAATTGTGAGGAGCAGCAATATGAGGACTTCTGGTCTTGGGAGATGATATTAGACGGAAAAGGACCCTGGGTGCAGCCGGGAGAATATCGCCGTCCCAAGGAGGAAATAGAAGTAGCTAAAGCGTGAGTATGAGGCGTGAGTATGAGGAGGCAGCACTGCGACGCAGTTGGAAACCGGAAAGTCACCCCAAAAAATTTATTGGGGGGGGCTAAAAGGGAGAATAGTTATGCCAGGTAGGAAACCTGTGCATACTCCCTGTGCTCACCGTTGGGCTAGACAGACCGGGCAGGCACCGTGTTATGCTATGGAGCGCACGGTGTTTCCAGTGCGGGTGCAGTGCCAGCTGCGACTCATACCAGCCCTTCCTATTGGCCGGGCTAGAGTGGGCATCGAGCCAGGTAAGCTTGGGCAGGCTCGGTGCTCTAGAGCTCCAGTGCGCCTGCACGGTCCGGTCTATCCAGAGCCACCTCTACACACCAGTCCTCCGGTAGCAGCTCCCCGCACCAGGCTTCCTGTGCGTGTCCTCGCGCCAGTACCTCCAGTTCCAGCACCACGCACCAGGCCTCCAGTGCGCCTCGCCTGTTCAGCGCAGCCAGTGCTTTTCTCCCCTCCTGCGCTGCCGGAGTCTCCCGCTTGTTTAGCGCAACCAGAGCTGTTCTCCTCTCCTGCACTGTTGGAGTCTCCCGCCTGTTCAGCGCAGCCAGAGCCTTTCTCCTCTCCTGCGCTGCCGGAGTCTCCTGTCTGCCCAGCGCCGCCAGCCAGCCAGGATTTACCGGAGCCTACTACCTGCCTGAGCTTCCTCTCAGTACTGAGCTTCCTCTCAGTACTGAGCTTCCTCTCAGTACTAGGCTCCCTCTCAGTACCGAGCTTCCTCTCAGTACCGAGCTTCCTCTCAGTACCGAGCTTCCTCTCAGTACCGGGCTTCCCCTCAGTACCGGGCTTCCCCTCAGTACCGGGCTTCCCCTCAGTACCGGGCTGCTTCGGTCCCGGGCTGCCCCTCTATCCTGAGTTGCCCTCTATCCTGAGTTGCCCCTCTATCCTGAGTTGCCCCTCTATCCTGAGTTGCCCCTCTATCCTGAGTTGCCCCTCTATCCTGAGTTGCCCCTCTGTCCCGAGCTGCCCCTCTGTCCCGAGCTGCCCCTCGGTCCCGAGCTGCCCCTCGGTCCCGAGCTGCCCCTCGGTCCCGAGCTGCCCCTCGGTCCCGAGCTGCCCCTCAGTTATGTGGGGATCAGGGTGAGGACTATTAGGCCATGGTCGGCGGAGAAGGTGGATTATCCTAGGACGCGAAGGGGAGGAACTAGGACATTTATGGAGTGGGGTCCACGTCCTGAGCCAGAACCGCCACCATGGACAGACGCCCACCCGGACCCTCCCTATGCTCTTGAGGTGCGTCCCGGAGTCCGCACCTTAGGGGGGGGGTTCTGTCACGCCTTGGTCATTGTATCTTGTGTTTTTTGTTATATGTTTGGGTGGGCCAGGGTGTGACATGGGTTTATATGTTGTATTTCGTATTGGGGTTTGTATTAATTAGGAGTGTGTATTAGTAGGGGTGTGTCTAGTTAGGCTTGGCTGCCTGAGGCGATTCCTAATTGGAGTCAGCTGATTCTCGTTGTCTCGGATTGGGAACCGTATTTAGGCAGCCTGAGTGCGTGTTGTATTTCGTGGGCGATTGTACCTGTCCTTGTGTTAGTCACCAGATAGGCTGTAAGTAGTTTTACTCGTTTGTTGTTTTGTATTCTCAGTTATTTCATGTACAGCATTTTCTTCATTAAAAGTCATGAGTAACCTACACGCTGCATTTCGGTCTGACTCACTTCAAACAACAGACGAATATCATTACAGTATTGTCATGACGTTGGCCTGTGGGTAAGGTTTATGACCCCTCCCATAAATACCTTTTTCCCTCCTCTCTCTCTTGACTCTACAGAGGGACTCTTGAATAGCCTTTGTTAAACATAGAGAGTCTGGGAGCATCAAACAAGTGGGGGGGGGGGACCATATTTCGACAATAGAACCAGTTGAAAAATATGCGTTGGTACTTAATGAACATGACGTCAGTTCGGTTGTCATCTGAGACATTATGACTGATGAAGGAACGACAAACTGTATCTGGGAAAGTCTACACATTATAGTTATCAGATTCACATGGAATTGTTGTGCAATTTAAATGCAATTTAAATTAAACTATTTGTGAAAAGATTAACTGTAATTTTAGCTTCCAAATGAGAGAATTGGGTTTTCATAAGATAAGAGCTCTGCTCAATCAGTGGCCCACCCCTGTGAAGAGACATGGGTTATAAACTATGAAACACACCCTTCTCTTCCTCCACTATATAAGCCCTTGACGAAAATGTAACCTTCTGTTCCGGGTAAATTAGGATGACGGTCCGATTTCAGAAGGATTCAGATAATAACTACAGAACGAAGCCAACCTCAGCGTGAGCTTTGGTTGCGAATGGTATGAACTTTGAACTCTTATTCACTACAGAAGTAATACCTCCTAGCCGTTGAGTTAGCAGTGGCCGCCGTAAACGTGGGCTAGGAAAGGATGGATGATGTATCCCGTCTACCACACAACGACGACACTGCAACGTATCCCGTTCACCACCAGTGACATTCTTCCGAGGACAGGAAGATCTCTGTTGGCCAACATGACCAGCATCTATGACCAACCTCCCGAAGCGCAGTTCAGAGAAAATATTTATTGCATTTTCCTTTTCCAAATGGGCGGTAATTTAGAATGCATAAGATACTGTATTTACGATAGCAGAGCTTCTCCCTTTGTTTCTCAGTCTTCCCGCTCTTTCACTCAAACCCAACCCCCTTTTCTTCGTGTAACCAGCTGTCACATCTGTTCCGTCCGCTAGGGACGTTTTTCTTTATGACATAATTTGTAATCAAGGTATTATTCATTCTGTGTATATGTAATTCTGTGTGATTAGTTAGGTATTTAGTAAAGAAATAATTAAACTCAATTTTGTATTGCTGAATAGAATAGCATGTCATATCACTTAATCCGGCATAGCCAAAGACATGACAGTGTTTTACAATTTTCCAAGAAATGGTTAGTCTATGGATTCTTCAATTACATTGAGCTGATTTCTGACATGCTGTTCCTTCTTTTTTCCTCTCTCTCTCTCAGTCTCTCTCTGTCTCTCTCTGTCTCTCTCTGTCTCTCTCTGTCTCTCTCTGTCTCTCTCTGTCTCTCTCTGTCTCTCTCTGTCTCTCTCTGTCTCTCTCTGTCTCTCTCTCTGAGCCCTAGGACCATACCTCAGGACTACCTGGCCTTATGACCCCTGGCCGTCCCTGTGGTCGTGCTGCTGATCCAATTTCTGCTGTTTTGCCTGTGGCTATGGAACCATGACCTGTTCACCAGATGTGGTACCTTTCCCTGGCCCTGCTGTTTTCGTCCCCTCTCTCTCCTTCTCTCTCCTTCTTTAGTGCACCTGCTGTCTCGACCTCTGAATACTCAGCTATGAAAATACAACTGACATTTACTCCTGAGGTGCTGACCTGTTGCACCCTCTGCAACAACTGTGATTATTATTTGACCCTGCTGGTCATCTATGAACATTTGAACATCTTGAAGAACGATCTGGCCTTACAGTTTTTCTCAGTCGCTTTGGTGCATTTTTCACATCATCCCTAACATGTGCAAAATAACAAGTGCATTTCTCAGAACAATTTGTACAAACTGCAATATACAATAGATATGTTTCTAAAACTAGTCAGTCACTAAACATCCATAGTACATCTCTCAAAAGTAAATATTCATGCCAATGATCATGTCAGTGTCATCAGAATGATAAGTCATTGAGTCATTGTTAACGAACAAGGTCGTCAAAATGTTTAGGCATGTTGTCAATGTAACTGTGTACTTTGACAGTTTTACCTGATGTAAACTTAGGCTACAGTTTGGATGACAGTTACTGTATTGAAAATGCACAAGGCTGCACTTCTATGGCATATATCAATTTCAACAGTACTATTTACATATTACTGTATGTGGGTTATTGATTGAAAGAGACTGGACAACCCAAGGGGCACAAAGGAAAAACAACTAAATTAGAAAGAAACACAGGAAACCACCCCAAAGGCACAACTTTGCCCGCAGCACTCTTGTGCTGTCTCTACACATCCAGAAGTTCCTGTCTGTCGGCCCACATATTCTCATCCACATCACACCGGATATTTTCCCTTCCAATGCAACGTGGAAAGAATCTTTTGGAATGCCTTATCCATCCTCTGCAGGCGTCTACTGTGATGTCCTCACATGCTGCATCCATTGCAGCCAGCAGGGTCATCTGTGTATGTGGCTGACGATCGTACACCTTCCACCTCCATGCTGAAAATAACTACTCAATTGGATTAACGAATGGTGAATAAGGTTGGAGGAATTCTATGAGCATCCTCGGGTGGGTCATAAACCATTGCCTTATGATGTTTGATCGATGGAAACTCACATTATCACAAATGACCACATACTTTGGCAAATCCTCTCTAAGCAGACCCCTCTCATCATCAGGGATGAGAGCCCTGTAGAGAGTCTCTAAAAAGTTGAGTAGATGCTGGGTGTTGTATGGCCCTATAAGGGGGATATGGGTTAGGACACCATGCTCCAAAATAGCAGCACACATGCTGATATTTCCTCCCCGTTGGCCTGGCAAATCCACAGTAGCTCTGTGACCGATGATATTCAGACCCCGCCTTCTGCATTTGGTCAGGTTGAAGCCAGCCTCATCCACGTATACAAAGTTGTGAGAGGGTTCACTTGATTCCAACTCCATTATACGCTATATCCCAGAACACACAGTTGAATTTTGTTTGGTAAGGACGAGTGACATAAAATTTACATATATTGCATGTTCCTTCCACAGCGATGGAAATGTGTGCAGTTTATGCTTACTGTACTATGTATCACTATAAAATGTTGCTGTAAAGTAGTTACATAGATATATGTTTTACCTGTACATACTGGTACCGTAGCTCCTTAACTCTGTCCTCATTCCTTTAGAATGGTACACGGTACAGCTGTTTCATACTCATCTGATTTCTATGCAGCACCCTGTAGATGGTTGAGATGCTATAACCGTACGGATGATTTCAAAGACATCGTTGTCTTCTATAATGGTCCTTTGTATTTCCCTGCTCTCATGGCATTGTTTGCTCGGACCATGGTGCAAATAGCCTCCTCCTGTTGAGGTGTGAAAAGGTGTCCTCTGCCACCGGTTTGAGGTAATCTTGTAGTCCTATGTGGGGAAATGCAGTGATGCATCGCACACTTTCACATAGACAAAAACTATGCGAACACACATTTTACTGTAAAACATACACGTGGGTGCATGTAAGGTGCAGTATGTATCTGTATAGAGTATATTTCTGTATGCTGTGAAATACAAGTGGACTACTGTAATATGAAGCATTGTAGGAAGTATACAGTATACTGCTTATATACAGTAACAGTGCACTGTACATTGGTGGACATACCTGTTCTCTCTTCGAAACGTTTGAACTATTGAGGACACGGTTGATCTCCCAATATTCGGCTGCACCCTTCGACCCGTCTCAGCCATTGTAAGGCCATGATTGACAACATGGTCTACAATAGTGGCCCCTATGTCCTCTTCAGTCTCTTCCTCTGTTTTGCCTTCCACCACGCATCCTTGCTCCTCTTCTTCCTCCTCTTGGCTGTTGACCCTGTTCGTTTCCTGGTCCATCCATTATTGTAAAATTGCAACTCTGTGTTGTGGTCTGTCTATATATGCTTGCCAATTGATTCTTCATGAGATGCAACTTTGAGCAATTTAGACAACTGGTTGATTGTTGGTTGAACTAACACTTTACATTCCTTCATGAGTGAGGGTCAATTTCACCTGCACGATTCATCAATTCACGTTTTTGTATAAAAGGTCTAATAGAAATGTGTAAAACTATGCTTGACAGTTTATGACAAATAGTTCAACAATTTTGCATGTAATGGCTTATGCAAGGAACTAATGCCTAGATGTTTTGAGGGGTAAGAGTATTCAACAGAGAACCATCTACTATATTTTGATCAACATGACATGAGCAATTGATAATGTGGAAAAAAGCTGACACGTGTACATTATCAATTGCAATTTGTTCAAAAGGAATAAGAAATAGCTTAAATGATGTGCACAAGTGACTAGATGATTTGGAATTTGTACAAGTAGTATCAAGAATTGCACTTTTGATCTGAGAAATGCACCAAAGCGACTGAGAAAAACTGTAATGGCCATGTACTCTTATAATCTCAGCCAGAAAAGGACTGGCCAACTCTCGGAGCCTGGATCCTCTCTTGGTTCAGTTCAGTATTGATTTACATATAGTGTAAGTGTGAGGGTAGGGCTATGCTTTAGGGGGTTAGGTAGTGGTTATAAATAATATTTGTTTAGTCAGTGAATACAGACCTGTGTGACTCAGAGGACACCACCACCACACGGGCGGGGGCGGAGCGTCGCAGCACTTCCTGTAGACACTGCACCAACAGGAAGTGACCTAGGTGGCAGATCTGGAAGGTGGACTCCAGACCGTCCTCCGTCAGACGCCAAGGCTGGGTACACACAGCTGCGTTACATATCAGGATGTGGAGCGGCCTAAGGGGAAAGGCGAGGGACATACAGGCAATGAGACGCTGAGCGCCAGTATTACAAGGTATGGGCACTGTGACCTCCTCTCCACTCTGTAACCAGAGATCTAGGGAGAAGGAAAGGAACGGAGAGGGGAAGACAGGAGGGAAAGAGAGAGGTGTGCTATTCCTGTGTGCAGCTGCTAGAGACAGGGTATTAGTGATATGATATACTGTATGTATACTGTATAGCGGGCTTCCTCTCTTACTCCCCCATGGTCTGACTGAGAGATACTGAATACAGTTGGACACTAGCCATCAGAAACAACCAACACCTTGAATAGTCATCATATCAACCTGAGAGAGAGAGAGAGAGAGAGAGAGAGAGAGAGAGAGAGAGAGAGAGAGAGAGAGAGAGAGAGAGAGAGAGAGAGAGAGAGAGAGAGAGAGAGAGAGAGAGAGGGAGAGATTGAGAGAGGGGGAGAGAGAGAGAGAACAGGGAGAGAGAGAGAACAGAGAGAGAGAGAGAGAGAGAGAGAGAGAGAGGGAGAGAGAGAGAGAG
The DNA here is from genome assembly GCF_021184085.1 of Oncorhynchus gorbuscha. Lineage (NCBI taxonomy): Eukaryota > Metazoa > Chordata > Actinopteri > Salmoniformes > Salmonidae > Oncorhynchus > Oncorhynchus gorbuscha. The sequence goes on along the minus strand of NC_060173.1, from coordinate 30,121,330 downwards.
AGAGAGAGAAGGGAGAGAAGAGAGAACAGGGAGAGAGAGAGAGAGAGAGAGAGAGAGAGAGAGAGAGAGAGAGAGAGAGAGAGAGAGAGAGAGAGGAACAGAGAGAGAGAACAGGGAGAGAGAACAGGGAGAGAGGGGGGGTTTGGCAAAAAATACTTCAGTCAGTTATAGAACCCATTGCCCTCTATGGCTGTGAGGTTTTGCGTTGTACTTTGTGTACAACGCAAAACCCCAAACAATGCATGCAGAGCAGAATTAAGACTACACCCGCTAGTTATGGTTTCAGCAGAAGTTGTCCTCCTAGCAGGATGCCTAGCCCTGAAAGGTTATTAACATCCAGAAAAGAGCTGTTCAATTCTACAACCACCTAAAAGGAAGTGATGACCACACATTCTACCACAGAGCCTCACCTACAAAGAGATGAACCTACAGAAGTTCTATCAGCCAGCTGGTTCTGGGGCTCTATTCACAAACAGACTCCACACCAAGGGGCCAGGGTTCCGGTTTTGAAGCACTGTTGACTGCTCCTACAGTTTTGCTTCGGTACTCTGTCCATGTCGGGCTGTGAGAGATCCTTGTAGGCGGCATCCCTCCAGCGAGCTCGAAACCACAGTAACACTGGCGAACAATCCAAACACTCCCACCAATTTTTGATTTCTTCCATTAGAATGAATTACGAGGCCCAGGGCAGTGTGTGTACCCTGTGTTTAAGACTGCCTGCTGGATTCATTAAAAACTGGATGCTAGAAATTGAATGTGTGAATTGTTATGCATGGCTCTAATGATTCTTCCCTATAACACTGTTAGAGAGGACAGGAGTGTACATTCACCTTCAGGCCTCCTAACACACAGCACACACAGCTCACACAGCACACACAGCTCACACAGCACACACAGCTCACACAGCTCACACAGCTCATGCAGCACACATAGGGATCATTACTGAGAGTCACACTCAGTCCACACCAACTACAGAATTCCTACATATGCAAATCATACTCTACCGTGCTATATACAGAATAATTTAAAAACTCTTAGCCGCAGTGTTTAACCCAAAGTAAGAAGTCATCTTTAGATTGAACTCCAAATCCACTGCCTAAAATGTACCCAGCGTCAGTGACTTAATAGAGCTAGAGAACAGGTTGGTGGGTAGTAAGAAAGCAGTGTTTGGACACACCTACTCATTGTACTATCTTTTCCATTGTAGAAGAATAGTGAAGACATCCAAACTATTGAATAACACATATGGAATCATGTAGTAACTAAAAAAGAGCTCAACAAATCCAAATATATTTTATATTTGAGATTCTTCAAAGTAGCCACCCTTTGCCTTGATGACAGCTTTGCACAGCTGCATGAGGTAGTAACCTGGAATGCATTTCAATTAACCGGCGTGTCTTGTTAAAAGTTCATTTGTGGAATTTCTTTCCTTCTTAATGTGTTTGAGCCAGTCAGTTGTGTTGTGACAAGGTAGGGTGGTATACAGAAGATAGCCCTATATGGTAAAAGTCCAAGTCCATATTATGGCAAGAACAGCTCAAATAAGAAAATTGACTGACATGAAGTAACAGAGCATTTGGAATACAGGTTTAGGTTTAAAAATGATTCTAAATTTGGTCATTTCTACATGTTTTTTGTATGTTTTAATGTCAGACTTGATTTTCCCTAACGAAAAATGAATCAACCCCTACAAAAATGTCCATTAATTATAATCCACATAAAAATAATTCACATTTCCTGTTGCTGCAGGATTATTTTCCTGCTGTGAGAAACTGGTCAAATTAAGATACGACATCTGTATGTAAGACCTCTTTCAGTTAGATAAACAAACTTTCATAGATCCAAATTGTAAAAAAACAAAACTGTTGGTGATTTTACAGGTCAGTTAAAGAGGGACCACCAGTTAAAATCAGACCACAAGTTAGGCGAGAGCACTTGTCCTTAATGTGTATCTCTCGGAGCTCATAACCCCTCCTCCTCCTCCTCCTCAGAAGAGCAGACATCAGTTCCTAGCGCAGGGTCTCATCTTCATAAACACCGGTATAATGAAGGTCTTTAATGGGCCTACTGCTGCTGGCCCGGTCAAACTGTTATCTTAGCGCTGGTCAAGCGGGGGTGTTAAGTACCAAACAGGGATAGATGAGTATATTGTATATTTAGTGTAACTAGCCCCCTTTGGCATGATCTCTGACATCAATGATAACCTGCCTGGAGGAGGTGATTGGCTCTGTGTGCGGCTGGGCTCTATCCAATGATCATTAACACAGGACTTTATTGGCCATACAGGGACGGGAGCTGGAACAAACACACACACAGGTTAGAAATGTGTGTGTTTTGTGTGTCTGAAGACAAGTGTTCTCTAATATAGTTCTGGCAGTATCAGACAACTGCTCCATGCCATTCACAGCTCACAGACTCTCCTCTCCCCTCAACTCTGCTCTAACTTACCCTGGGATGCCCCCACAAGTCTATTTTAGTGATTACATTTAGTTTTGATACTTAATATAAATCCCTTTTGAACACATAGTGGCCACCGACTGTATTTCTTTAAATTACTATAGTGGCCACCGACTATATTTCTTTAAATTACTATAGCGGCCACCGATGGTATTTCTTTAAATTACTATAGCGGACACCGATGGTATTTCTTTAAATTACTATAGCGACCACCGATGGTATTTCTTTAAATTACTATAGCGGCCAGCGACCACCGATGGTATTTCTTTAAATTACTATAGCGACCACCGATGTATTTCTTTAAATTACTATAGCGACCACCGATGGTATTTCTTTAAATTACTATAGCGACCACCGATGGTATTTCTTTAAATTACTATAGCGACCACCGATGGTATTTCTTTAAATTACTATAGCGACCACCGATGGTATTTCTTTAAATTACTATAGCGACCACCGATGGTATTTCTTTAAATTACTATAGCGACCACCGACGGTATTTCTTTAAATTACTATAGCGACCACCGATGGTATTTCTTTAAATTACTATAGCGACCACCGACGGTATTTCTTTAAATTACTATAGCGGCCACCGACTGTATTTCTTTAAATTACTATAGCGACCACCGATGATATTTCTTTAAATTACTATAGCGACCACCGACGGTATTTCTTTAAATTACTATAGCGACCACCAATGGTATTTCTTTAAATTACTATAGCGATCACCAACGGTATTTCTTTAAATTACTATAGCGACCACCGATGGTATTTCTTTAAATTACTATAGCGACCACCGACGGTATTTCTTTAAATTACTATAGCGACCACCGATGGTATTTCTTTAAATTACTATAGCGACCGCCGATTGTATTTCTTTAAGTTGATTGGACAAGATTTGGAAAGGCACACACCTGTCTATATAAGGTCCCACAGTTGCCAGTGCATGTCAGAGCAAAAATCAAGCCATTAGGTTGAAGGAATTGTCTTTAGAGCTCCGAGACATGATTGTGTTGAGGTACAGATCTGGGGAAGGATACCAAAAGATGTCTGCAGCATTGAAGGTCTCCAAGAACACAGTGGCCTTAATCATTCTAAAATGGAAGACGTTTGGAACCACCTACTCTTCCTAGAGCTGGTCGCCAGGATAAACTGGTCGCCAGGATAAGCAATCGGAGAAGGGCCTTGGTCAGGAAGGAGACTATGAACCCGATGGTCACTCTGACAGAGCTCCAGAGTTCCTCTGTAGAGATGGGAGAACCTTCCAGAAGGACAACCATTTCTGCAGCACTCCACCAATCAGGACTTTATGGTAGAGTGGCCAGACGGAAGCCACTCTTCAGTAAACGGCACATGACATCCCGCTTGGAGTATGCCAAAAGGCACCCAAAGGACTCTCAGACCATGAGAAACACAATTCTCTGGTCTGATGAAACCAAGATTCAACTCTTTGACCTGAATGTCAAGCATCACGTCTGGAGAAAACATGGCATCATCCCTACGGTGAAGCACAGTGGTGGCAGCATCATGCTGTGGGGGTGTTTTTCATCGGCAGGGACTGGGAGACTAGTCAGGATCAAGGCAAAGATGAAGTACAGAGAGATTCTTGATGAAGTCCTGAGCGCTGTGGAGCAGGTTCTCAGACTGGGACAAAGTTTCACCTTCCTACAAGACAAGACCCTAAGCTCACAACCAAGACAACACAGGAGTGGCTTTGGGACAAGTCTCTGAATGTCCTTGAGTAGCCCAGCCAGAGTCCGGACTTAAACCTGATCGAACATCTCTGGAGAGACCTGAAAATAGCTGTGCAGCAACACTCCCCATCCAACCTGACAGAGTTTGAGAGGATCTACAGAGAAGAATGGGAGAATGTCCCCAAATACAGGTGTGCCAAACTTGTAGCGTCATACCCAAAAAGACTCACGGGTGTAATTTCTGTCAAAGGTGCTTCAACAAAGTACTGCGTAAAGGGTCTGAATACTCATGTAAATGTGATATTTCACTTGTTTAGAGGAAGAGGAGTTAGAGATGATTGGAGGAATAGAGATGTGGAGCGAGAAGTGGAGGGAGAGTAGAGTGGAGCGAGAGGAGAGGAGAGTGGAGGGAGAGGAGAGTGGAGGGAGAGGAGAGTGGAGGGAGGAGTGGAGAGTGGAGTGAGAGGAGAGTGGAGGGAGGAATGGAGAGTGGAGCGAGAGGAGAGTGGAGCGAGAGGAGAGTGAGGGGGAGTGGAGGGAGAGGCGAGTGGAGGGAGAGGAGAGTGGAGGGAGAGGAGAGTGGAGGGAGAGGAGAGTGGAGGGAGAGGCAAGTGGAGGGAGGAGTGGAGCGAGAGGAGAGTGGAGTAAGAGGAGATTGGAGGGAGAGGAGAGTGGAGGGAGGAGTGGAGCAAGAGGAGAGTAGAGCGAGAGGAGAGTGGAGCGAGAGGAGAGTGGAGGGAGGAGTGGAGCGAGAGGAGAATGGAGGGAGGAGTGCAGCGAGAGGAGAGCGAGAGGAGAGTGGAGGGAGAGGCGAGTGGAGGGAGAGGAGAGTGGAGGGAGGAGTGGAGCAAGAGGAGAGTGGAGGGAGAGGAGAGTGGAGGGAGAGGAGAGTGGAGCGAGAGGAGAGTTGAGGGAGGAGTGGAGTGAGAAGAGAGTGAAGCGAGAGGAGAGTGGAGGGAGTGGAGGGAGGAGTGGAGCAAGAGAAGAGTGGAGGGAGAGGAGAGTGGAGCGAGAGGAGAGGAGAGTGGAGCGAGAGGAGAGTTGAGGGAGGAGTGGAGTGAGAAGAGAGTGGATCGAGAGGGGAGTGGATCGAGAGGGGAGTGGAGCGAGAGGAGAGTGGAGTGAGAGGAGAGTGGAGGGAGGAGTGGCGCGAGAGGAGAGTGGAGCGAGAGGAGTGGAGAGAGAGGAGAGTGAAGCAAGAGGAGAGTGGAGGGAGGAGTGGAGCGAGAGGAGAGTGAAGCGAGAGGAGAGAGAAGGGAGGAGTGGAGCGAGAGGAGAGTGAAGCGAGAGGAGGGTGAGAAGAGCGAAACGAGAGGAGAGTGGAGCGAGAGGAGTGTGGAGGGAGGAGTGGAGCAAGAGGAGAGTGGAGCAAGAGGAGAGTGGAGCGAGGAGTGGAGTGAGAGGAGAGTGAAGCGAGAGGAGAGTGGAGCGAGAGGAGAGTGGAGGGAGAGGAACATGAGGGAGAGGAGGAAGAAAAGGATGAGGGAGAGGAGGATGAAGAGGATGAGGGGAGGAGGAAGAAGAGGATAAGGGAGAGGAGATTTTTTCACATAGGTGTTCCTTTGTCCAGGTGTGAAAGGGCAGTGTGGAGTGCAAAATGGATTGCATCATCTGTGGATCTGTTTGGGCAGTATGCGAATTGGAGTGGGTCCATTCTGTCTTGGATGATGGTGTTGATGTGAGCCATGTAGGTATTACAGACTGGGTCAGAGATTGATAGAAAATGTTAGTGAAGACACTTGCCAGGTGGTCAGCGCATGCTCTGGGTATGTGTCCTGGTAATCCATCTGACCCTGTTGCCTTGTGAACGTTAACCTGTTTAAAGGTCTTACTCACATCGACTACAGAGAGTGTTTTTGTGGAACCCTGGGGCAGTTCATATTGCTACAGTAATAGCTCATAGGAATAAACAGGCATAACTTATTACTTACAGTTTCTTGGTCTTGAAAGAGTCAGCGAACTCTCTGACACTGCGGAGAGAGGCCAGGTCCAACATCATGGCCTCCAACCTGGCCTTGTGCTGCAGAGAGAACAGACAACACACAACAACTTTATCATCATCATCAACATCATCAATCAACAATATTGTGAGTTTCGGTATGACACAAACACTAGCTCCTCCAGAAGTAACCATTTAGATTGACATCTGCTGATGTTGAGTTAGACCAGACTGACTGCAGATGGCTCCAGATCTGATGAGACATTATGACCACAGCTCAACTACAGCAGACAGGTTCACATCTCTCTCAGGCTGTTGATGGCTCCTGACATGCTCTTGGTTCTGTGTAAATGCTCTTGGTTCTGTGTAAATGCTCATGGTTCTGTGTAAATGCTCTTGGTTCTGTGTAAATGATCATGGTTCTGTGTAAATGCTCACGGTTCTGTGTAAATGCTCATGGTTCTGTGTAAATGTTTACGGTTCTGTGTAAATGCTCATGGTTCTGTGTAAATGTGTATGGTTCTGTGTAAATGCTCATGGTTCTGTGTAAATGTTTATGGTTCTGTGTAAATGCTCATGGTTCTGTGTAAATGCTCATGGTTCTGTGTAAATGCTCATGGTTCTGTGTAAATTCTCATGGTTCTGTGTAAATGCTCATGGTTCTGTGTAAATATGCATGGTTCTGTCTGTCCATGTGTAGCTCATCACACACCATTTGCCGGTGGACAGGGAGAGGAGTGGTGAAAGATAGATGACTGTACAGCTAAATGTGTATCTGCATTTACACACCGAATACAGACTATTCATTATCTACTCTATCACACTGGATCAGTCTACAGACTATTCATTATCTACTCTATCACACTGGATCAGTCTACAGACTATTCATTATCTACTCTATCACACTGGATCAGTCTACAGACTATTCATTATCTACTCTATCACACTGGATCAGTCTACAGACAAATATTCATTATCTACTCTATCACACTGGATCAGTCTACAGACTATTCATTATCTACTCTATCACACTGGATCAGTCTACAGACTATTCATTATCTACTCTATCACACTGGATCAGTCTACAGACTATTCATTATCTACTCTATCACACTGGATCAGTCTACACAACAAATACAGACTATTCATTATCTACTCTATCACACTGGATCAGTCTACAGACTATTCATTATCTACTCTATCACACTGGATCAGTCTACAGACTATTCATTATCTACTCTATCACACTGGATCAGTCTACAGACTATTCATTATCTACTCTATCACACTGGATCTACTCTATCACACTGGATCAGTCTACAGACTATTCATTATCTACTCACACTGGATCACACTACAGACTATTCATTATCTACTCTATCACACTGGATCAGTCACACAAATACAGACTATTCATTATCTACTCTATCATCACTGGACTCAGTATCTACATCACACTGGATCAATCTACAGACTATTCATTATCTACTCTATCACACTGGATCAGTCTACACACCAAATACAGACTATTCATTATCTACTCTATCACACTGGATCAGTCTACAGACACATTATCTACTCTAAACTGGACAGACTACTCATTATCTACTCTATCACACTGGATCAGTCAACACACCAAATACAGACTATTCATTATCTACTCTATCACACTGGATCAGTCTACAGACTATACAGACTATCATCACACTGGATCTACACCAAATACAGACTACTCATTATCACTCTATCACACTGGATCAGTCTACAGACTATTCATTATCTACTCTATCACACTGGATCAGTCTACAGACTATTCATTATCTACTCTATCACACTGGATCAGTCTGGACAGACTATTCATTATCTACTCTATCACACTGGATCAGTCTACAGGATTCATTATCTACAGCACTGGATCAGTCTACAGACTATTCATTATCTACTCTATCACACTGGATCAGTCTACAGACTATTCATTATCTACTCTATCACACTGGATCAGTCTACAGACTATTCATTATCTACTCTATCACACTGGATCAGTCTACAGACTATTCAGGACAGCACAGACAGAGTGTGTGTGTGTAAATGGTCCGTCAGACTCAACATCACACCTGAGAGAGAGAGACACTGTCTGTGATTGGGAATATCAGCTATTCCTGATGCACACTTTCCCCGCTGTCCTTAGAGAACACTGTCAGCTCACATTACCCCAGGAAGAGTGTTCCACGCTTCGGTTTCCGAATTCCGACTCCCTGACAGTCTGACCCACATCTCATCTCTAACCCAGGAATGTCATAAGGGAATGACTTTCCTTCCTGCATCTGTCTCTGTAGAGAGTGACTATATATGACACCCACAGCAAGGACACACATGGAAAGATACCCACCAGCCAAGACAAGCACGGCAAGGGTTAACAGCTCCTTCATGTTTGAGATACACTTTTCAGGCATTTTACACTCTCACATTCTCTCTCACACACACACACACGCA
>NC_060173.1:30095247-30107747 GCF_021184085.1 Oncorhynchus gorbuscha | reverse complement strand
TGGAAGGGTAAAGACAAGATGGAAGGGTAAAGTCAGGATGGGGATGGAAGGGTAAAGTCAGGATGGAAGGGTAAAAACAGGATGGAAGGGTAAAGACAGGATGGGGATGGAAGGGTAAAGACAGGATGGGGATGGAAGGGTAAAGACAGGATGGGGATGGAAGGGTAAAGACAGGATGGGGATGGAAGGGTAAAGACAGGATGGGGATGGAAGGGTAAAGACAGGATGGAAGGGTAAAGACAGGATGGAAGGGTAAAGACAGGATGGAAGGGTAAAGTCAGGATGGAAGGGTAAAGTCAGGATGGAAGGGTAAAGTCAGGATGGAAGGGTAAAGACAGGATGGAAGGGTAAAGTCAGGATGGAAGGGTAAAGACAGGATGGAAGGGTAAAGACAGGATGGAAGGGTAAAGACAGGATGGAAGGGTAAAGACAGGATGGAAGGGTAAAGACAGGATGGAAGGGTAAAGTCAGGATGGAAGGGTAAAGACAGGATGGGGATGGAAGGGTAAAGACAGGATGGAAGGGTAAAGACAGGATGGGGATGGAAGGGTAAAGACAGGATGGAAGGGTAAAGACAGGATGGAAGGGTAAAGACAGGATGGAAGGGTAAAGACAGGATGGAAGGGTAAAGTCAGGATGGAAGGGTAAAGACAGGATGGAAGGGTAAAGACAGGATGGAAGGGTAAAGACAGGATGGGGATGGAAGGGTAAAGACAGGATGGAAGGGTAAAGACAGGATGGAAGGGTAAAGACAGAATGGAAGGGTAAAGTCAGGATGAAAGGGTAAAGACAGGATGGGGATGGAAGGGTAAAGTCAGGATGGAAGGGTAAAGACAGGATGGAAGGGTAAAGTCAGGATGGAAGGGTAAAGACAGGATGGAAGGGTAAAGTCAGATGGAAGGGTAAAGACAGGATGGGGATGGAAGGGTAAAGACAGGATGGAAGGAAGTAAAGACAGGATGGAAGTGTAAAGACAGGATGGAAGGGTAAAGACAGGATGGGGAAGGAAGGGTAAAGACAGGATGGAAGGGTAAAGACAGGATGGGGAAGGAAGGGTAAAGACAGGATGGAAGGGTAAAGACAGGATGGGGATGGAAGGTTAAAGACAGGATGGAAGGGTAAAGACAGGATGGAAGGGTAAAGACAGGATGGAAGGGTAAAGTCAGGATGGAAGGGTAAAGTCAGGATGGAAGGGTAAAGACAGGATGGAAGGGTAAAGACAGGATGGGGATGGAAGGGTAAAGACAGGATGGGGATGGAAGGGTAAAGACAGGATGGGGATGGAAGGGTAAAGACAGGATGGGGATGGAAGGGTAAAGACAGGATGGAAGGGTAAAGACAGGATGGAAGGGTAAAGACAGGATGGAAGGGTAAAGACAGGATGGAAGGGTAAAGTCAGGATGGAAGGGTAAAGACAGGATGGAAGGGAAAGTCAGGATGGAAGGGTAAAGACAGGATGGAAGGGTAAAGACAGGATGGAAGGGTAAAGACAGGATGGAAGGGTAAAGACAGGATGGAAGGGTAAAGACAGGATGGAAGGGTAAAGTCAGGATGGAAGGGTAAAGACAGGATGGAAGGGTAAAGACAGGATGGAAGAGTAAAGACAGGATGGAAGGGTAAAGTCAGGATGGAAGGGTAAAGACAGGATGGGAATGGAAGGGTAAAGACAGGATGGGAATGGAAGGGTAAAGACAGGATGGAAGGGTAAAGACAGGATGGGGATGGAAGGGTAAAGACAGGATGGAAGGGTAAAGACAGGATGGGGATGGAAGGGTAAAGACAGGATGGGGATGGAAGGGTAAAGACAGGATGGGGATGGAAGGTTAAAGACAGGATGGAAGGGTAAAGACAGGATGGAAGGGTAAAGACAGGATGGAAGGGTAAAGTCAGGATGGGGATGGAAGGGTAAAGTCAGGATGGAAGGGTAAAAACAGGATGGAAGGGTAAAGACAGGATGGGGATGGAAGGGTAAAGACAGGATGGGGATGGAAGGGTAAAGACAGGATGGAAGGGTAAAGACAGGATGGAAGGGTAAAGACAGGATGGAAGGGTAAAGTCAGGATGGAAGGGTAAAGACAGGATGGAAGGGTAAAGACAGGATGGAAGGGTAAAGACAGGATGGAAGGGTAAAGACAGGATGGAAGGGTAAAGTCAGGATGGAAGGGTAAAGTCAGGATGGAAGGGTAAAGACAGGATGGAAGGATAAAGACAGGATGGAAGGGTAAAGACAGGATGGAAGGGTAAAGACAGGATGGAAGGGTAAAGTCAGGATGGAAGGGTAAAGACAGGATGGGGATGGAAGGTTAAAGACAGGATGGAAGGGTAAAGACAGGATGGGGATGGAAGGGTAAAGACAGGATGGAAGGGTAAAGACAGGATGGAAGGGTAAAGACAGGATGGAAGGGTAAAGTCAGGATGGAAGGGTAAAGACAGGATGGGGATGGAAGGGTAAAGACAGGATGGAAGGGTAAAGACAGGATGGGGATGGAAGGGTAAAGACAGGATGGAAGGGTAAAGACAGGATGGGGATGGAAGGGTAAAGACAGGATGGAAGGGTAAAGACAGGATGGAAGGGTAAAGTCAGGATGGAAGGGTAAAGACAGGATGGGGATGGAAGGGTAAAGACAGGATGGAAGGGTAAAGACAGGATGGGGATGGAAGGGTAAAGACAGGATGGAAGGGTAAAGACAGGATGGAAGGGTAAAGTCAGGATGGAAGGGTAAAGACAGGATGGGGATGGAAGGGTAAAGACAGGATGGAAGGGTAAAGACAGGATGGGGATGGAAGGGTAAAGACAGGATGGAAGGGTAAAGACAGGATGGGGATGGAAGGGTAAAGACAGGATGGAAGGGTAAAGACAGGATGGAAGGGTAAAGACAGGATGGGGATGGAAGGGTAAAGTCAGGATGGAAGGGTAAAGTCAGGATGGAAGGGTAAAGTCAGGATGGGGATGGAAGGGTAAAGTCAGGATGGGGATGGAAGGGTAAAGACAGGATGGGGATGGAAGGGTAAAGACAGGATGGAGATGGAAGGGTAAAGACAGGATGGAAGGGTAAAGACAGGATGGGGATGGAAGGGTAAAGACAGGATGGAAGGGTAAAATCAGGATGGGGATGGAAGGGTAAAGTCAGGATGGGGATTGAAGGGTAAAGACAGGATGGGGATGGAAGGGTAAAGACAGGATGGAAGGGTAAAGTCAGGATGGGGATGGAAGGGTAAAGTCAGGATGGGGATGGAAGGGTAAAGTCAGGATGGAGATGGAAGGGTAAAGACAGGATGGGGATGGAAGGGTAAAGACAGGATGGGGATGGAAGGGTAAAGACAGGATGGGGATGGAAGGGTAAAGACAGGATGGGGATGGAAGGGTAAAGACAGGATGGGGATGGAAGGGTAAAGACAGGATGGAAGGGTAAAGACAGGATGGGGATGGAAGGGTAAAGACAGGATGGGGATGGAAGGGTAAAGTCAGGATGGGGATGGAAGGGTAAAGTCAGGATGGGGATGGAAGGGTAAAGACAGGATGGGGATGGAAGGGTAAAGACAGGATGGGGATGGAAGGGTAAAGACAGGATGGGGATGGAAGGGTAAAGACAGGATGGAAGGGTAAAGACAGGATGGGGATGGAAGGGTAAAGACAGGATGGGGATGGAAGGGTAAAGTCAGGATGGGGATGGAAGGGTAAAGTCAGGAGGATGGGATGGAAGGGTAAAGACAGGATGGGGATGGAAGGGTAAAGATGGGATGGAAGGGTAAAGACAGGATGGAAGGGTAAAGACAGGATGGAAGGGTAAAGACAGGATGGAAGGGTAAAGACAGAATGGAAGGGTAAAGTCAGGATGGAAGGGTAAAGACAGGATGGAAGGGTAAAGTCAGGATGGAAGGGTAAAGACAGGATGGGGATGGAAGGGTAAAGTCAGGATGGAAGGGTAAAGACAGGATGGGGATGGAAGGGTAAAGACAGGATGGGGATGGAAGGGTAAAGACAGGATGGGGATGGAAGGGTAAAGACAGGATGGGGATGGAAGGGTAAAGACAGGATGGGGATGGAAGGGTAAAGACAGGATGGAAGGGTAAAGACAGGATGGGGATGGAAGGGTAAAGACAGGATGGAAGGGTAAAGACAGGATGGAAGGGTAAAGACAGGATGGAAGGGTAAAGTCAGGATGGGGATGGAAGGGTAAAGTCAGATGGGGATGGAAGGGTAAAGACAGGATGGGGATGGAAGGGTAAAGACAGGATGGAAGGGTAAAGACAGGATGGGGATGGAAGGGTAAAGACAGGATGGGGATGGAAGGGTAAAGACAGGATGGGGATGGAAGGGTAAAGACAGGATGGGGATGGAAGGGTAAAGACAGGATGGAAGGGTAAAGGGATGGAAGGGTAAAGACAGAATGGAAGGATGGATGGAAGGGTAAAGACAGGATGGGGATGGAAGGGTAAAGACAGGATGGAAGGGTAAAGACAGGATGGGGATGGAAGGAAAAAGACAGGATGGAAGGGTAAAGTCAGGATGGAAGGGTAAAGACAGGATGGAAGGGTAAAGTCAGGATGGAAGGGTAAAGTCAGGATGGAAGGGTAAAGACAGGATGGGGATGGAAGGGTAAAGACAGGATGGGGATGGAAGGGTAAAGTCAGGATGGGGATGGAAGGGTAAAGTCAGGATGGGGATGGAAGGGTAAAGACAGGATGGGGATGGAAGGGTAAAGACAGGATGGAAGGGTAAAGTCAGGATGGGGATGGAAGGGTAAAGACTGGATGGAGATGGAAGGGTAAAGACAGGATGGAAGGGTAAAGTCAGGATGGAAGGGTAAAGTCAGGATGGGGATGGAAGGGTAAAGTCAAGATGGGGATGGAAGGGTAAAGACAGGATGGGGATGGAAGGGTAAAGACAGGATGGAAGGGTAAAGACAGGATGGGGATGGAAGGGTAAAGACAGGATGGGGATGGAAGGGTAAAGTCAGGATGGGGATGGAAGGGTAAAGACAGGATGGGGATGGAAGGGTAAAGACAGGATGGAAGGGTAAAGACAGGATGGAAGGGTAAAGACAGAATGGAAGGGTAAAGTCAGGATGGAAGGGTAAAGACAGGATGGGGATGGAAGGGTAAAGTCAGGATGGAAGGGTAAAGACAGGATGGAAGGGTAAAGTCAGGATGGAAGGGTAAAGACAGGATGGAAGGGTAAAGTCAGGATGGAAGGGTAAAGTCAGGATGGAAGGGTAAAGACAGGATGGGAAGGGTAAAGACAGGATGGGGATGGAAGGGTAAAGACAGGATGGGGATGGAAGGGTAAAGTCAGGGGGATGGAAGGGTAAAGACAGGATGGGGATGGAAGGGTAAAGACAGGATGGAAGGGTAAAGTCAGGATGGGGATGGAAGGGTAAAGACTGGATGGAGATGGAAGGGTAAAGACAGGATGGAAGGGTAAAGTCAGGATGGAAGGGTAAAGTCGGGATGGGGATGGAAGGGTAAAGTCAAGATGGGGATGGAAGGGTAAAGACATGATGGAAGGGTAAAGTCGGGATGGAAGGGTAAAGTCGGGATGGGGATGGAAGGGTAAAGTCGGGATGGAAGGGTAAAGTCAAGATGGGGATGGAAGGGTAAAGTCAGGATGGAAGGGTAAAGACAGGATGGAAGGGTAAAGTCAGGATGGAAGGGTAAAGTCAGGATGGGGATGGAAGGGTAAAGTCAGGATGGGGATGGAAGGGTAATAAGGAACTAGACCTCTTCAATAACCACACACACACACCAATATCTTCAATAACCACACACACACCAACCTCTTCAATAACCACACACACACCACTGACCCATTTAATAGTGTTGAAGCCAGCCCTAATGGAGCTAGTGGAACAAGTATCCCCTAAGATAATGCACAAGCTCCAACTCACTGCTCTCACGCCCCTCTCCTCAACTCACTGCTCTCCACACCCCGTGCGCCCCTCTCCTCATCCCGTGCTGCCCCTCTCCTCATCCCGTGCTGCCCCTCTCCTCATCCCGTACTGCCCCTCTCCTCATCCCCTGCCCCTCTCCTCATCCCGTGCTGCCCCTCTCCTCATCCCGTGCTGCCCCTCTCCTCATCCCGTGCTGCCCCTCTCCTCATCCCGTGCTGCCCCTCTCCTCACCCCGTGCTGCATCCCGTGCCCCCTCTCCTCATCCCGTGCTGCCCCTCTCCTCATCCCGTGCTGCCCCTCTCCTCATCCCCGTGCTGCCCCTCTCCTCATCCCGTGCTGCCCCTCCTCATCCCGTCATCCCGTGCTGCCCCTCTCCTCATCCCGTGCTGCCCCTCTCCTCACCCCGTGCTGCCCCTCTCCTCACCCCGTCATCCCGTGCTGCCCCTCTCCTCACCCGTGCTGCCCCTCTCCTCATCCCGTGCTGCCCCTCTCCTCATCCCGTGCTGCCCCTCTCCTCATCCCGTGCTGCCCCTCTCCTCATCCCGTGCTGCCCCTCTCCTCATCCCGTGCTGCCCCTCTCCTCATCCCGTGCTGCCCCTCTCCTCATCTGCCCCTCTCCTCACCCCGTGCTGCCCCTCTCCTCATCCCGTGCTGCCCCTCTCCTCATCCCGTGCTGCCCCTCTCCTCATCCCCGTGCTGCCCCTCTCCTCATCCCGTGCTGCCCCTCTCCTCATCCCGTCTGCCCCTCCCCCCTCTCCTCACCCCGTGCCCCTCTCTCACCCGCTGCCCCTCTCCTCATCCCGTGCTGCCCCTCTCCTCATCCCGTGCTGCCCCTCTCCTCATCCCGTGCTGCCCTCTCCTCATCCCGTGCTGCCCCTCCCGTGCTGCCCCTCTCCTCATCCCGTGCTGCCCTCTCTCCCGTGCTGCTCATCCCCCGTGCTGCCCCTCTCCTCATCCCGTGCTGCCCCTCTCCTCATCCCGTGCTGCCCCTCTCCTCATCCCGCCCCCCTCTCCTCATCCCGTGCTGCCCCTCTCCTCATCCCGTGCTGCCCCTCTCCTCATGCCCCCTCTCCTCATCCCGTGCTGCCCCTCCCATCCCGTGCTGCCCCTCCTCATCCCGTGCTGCCCCACCCCGTCTCCTCATCCCGTGCTGCCCTCCTCTCCCGTCATCCCGTGCTGCCCATCCCGTCTGCCCCTCTCCTCATCCCCCTCTCCTCATCCCGTGCTGCCCCTCTCCTCATCCCATGCTGCCCCCACCACTACCACGTTCAGGAGTAGTGAAGAGAAGTATGCCGATGGGGGATGAGGGAGAGATAGAGGGGAAGAAATGAGACTATATTATAGAATTATTTGAGAACAAATAAAGTAACCATTTAAGTATTCCCAAGCCATTTAAGAGCAGATAATACAAAGGGGATCCCTCTAAGCTACAGTAGTAATGATGTGTGTTCATACCAAGTTCTATGTGTGAAAGTGAGCAAGCAGAGAAGTCCTCACGTGAAAAGGGCACCTTATAAAAGCAATTAAGAGAGCTGGCTTTGACCAGCTCATTCAGCTCCTTCCTCCATGATCTTGTCCTGACCATATTTTAAGACTTTAATTGATCAGATATATATTTTGGGGAGAAAGAGAAAATGTGGAAGAGAGAGGAGGGAAATGGCAGCATGAACTGGTCATAAGTCATCATATCAGAATGATGACGTTCCTTCATAAATACCCACCAATCTTCTCTCCACCTGGCTGGGTCACATGCACACACTTCTCCACCAGAATGGGTCACATACACACACCTCTCCACCTGGCTGGGTCACATACACACACCTCTCCACCTGGCTGGGTCACATACACACACCTCTCTCCACCTGAATGGGTCACATACACACACCTCTCCACCTGAATGGGTCAGATACACACACCTCTCCACCTGGCTGGGTCACATACACACACCTCTCCACCTGGCTGGGTCACATACACACACCTCTCTCCACCTGAATGGGTCACATACACACACCTCTCCACCTGAATGGGTCACATACACACACCTCTCCACCTGAATGGGTCAGATACACACACCTCTCCACCTGGCTGGGCCACATACACACACCTCTCCACCTGGCTGGGTCACATACACACACCTCTCTCCACCTGAATGGGTCACATACACACACCTCTCCACATGGCTGGGTCACATACAAACATATCTCTCCACCTGAATGGGTCACATACACACACTTCTCCACCTGAATGGGTCACATACACACATCTCTCCACCTGGCTGAGTTACATACAAACATCTCTCTACATGGCTGGGTCACATACACACCTCTCCACCTGGATGGGTCACATACAAACATCTCTCTCCACCTGGCTGGGTCACATACACACACCTCTCCACCTGGCTGGGTCACATACACACACCTCTCTCCACCTGGCTGGGTCACATACACACACCTCTCTCCACCTGGCTGGGTCACATACACACACCTATCCACCTGGCTGGGTCACATACACACACCTCTCTCCACCTGGCTGGGTCACATACACACACCTCTCCACCTGGCTGGGTCACATACACCCTCTCCACCTGGCCGCGTCTCCAACTTAAGACCTCTCTAAGTACTGAGCTCCCTTTGTCTGTCCTATACACCCCTCTCTCTCTCTCTCACACACACACACACACACAATTACTAGTGAGGCCAGTCTCTGGTGAGGAAGGGGAAAGTGCCTGTTCAGCACATACAGGCAGAATATGCCATTTCCTCCAGTTAAGTCTGTATTAAATTGATTTCTTCTCTGGGTTCAGGGTTTTTCCACCCAATGAAAGCAGGGTAATCTACAGGTTCTCCCTTTCCTGAAATCAAGTTACAAATCAAGCGACTGTGGAGGCGATATGGGAAAGGTGAGGGTAGGACACGGGATGATTTTCCAGATGAGGAACATGGAGAATGAAGCACATCCCGTACGTGCTGACACTCAACACAGACACACGGGAGAGCAGCTCTCTCTCTCTCCACACACACACACACACACACACACACACACACACACACACACACACACACACACACACACACAGAGCAGCTCTCTCACACACACACACACACACACAAGAGCACTCTCTCACACACACACACACACACACACACACACACACACACACACACACACACACACACACACACACACACACACACACACACACACACAGGAGAGCAGCTCTCTCTCTCTCACACACACACACACACACACACACACACACACACACACACACACACACACACACACACACACACACACACACACACACACACACACACACACACACACACACACACACACACAGGAGAGCAGCTCTCTCTCTCTCACACACACACACACACACACACACACACACACACACACACACACACACACACACACAGCTCTCTCTCTCTCACACACACACACACACACACACACACAACACAGACACACACTCACAAACACAGACACACGGGAGAGCAGCTCTCTCTCACACACACACACACACACACACACACACACACACACACACACACACACACACACACACACACACACACACACACACACACACACACACACACACACACACACACACACACACACACACACACACACACACACACACACACACACACGGAGAGCAGCTCTCTCTCTCACACACACACACCTTTGCTCTGAACAAAGGGCCATAGTTAAGTACTTGATGTAAATCAAATCAAATGTTATTTGTCACATACACATGGTTAGCAGATGTTAATGCGAGTGTAGCGAAATGCTTGTGCTTCTAGTTCCGACAATGCAGTAATAACCAACAAGTAATCTAACTAACTATTCCAGAACTACTGTCTTATACACAGTGTAAGGGGATAAAGAATATGTACATAAAGATATATGAATGAGTGATGGTACAGAGCAGCATAGGCAAGATACAGTAGATGGTATCGAGTACAGTATATACATACGAGATGAGTATGTAAACAAAGTGGCATAGTTAAAGTGGCTAGTGATACATGTATTACATAAGGATGCAGTAGATGATATAGAGTACAGTATATACGTATGCATATGAGATTAATAATGTAGGGTATGTAACATTATATTAGGTAACATTGTTTAAAGTGGCTAGTGATATATTTTACATCATTTCCCATCAATTCCCATTATTAAAGTGGCTGGAGTTGAGTCAGTGTCAGTGTGTTGGCAGCAGCCACTCAATGTTAGTGGTGGCTGTTTAACAGTCTGGTGGCCTTGAGATAGAAGCTGTTTTTCAGTCTCTCGGTCCCTGCTTTGATGCACCTGTACTGAACTCGCCTTCTGGATGATAGCGGGGTGAACAGGCAGTGGCTCGGGTGGTTGTTGTCCTTGATGATCTTTATGGCCTTCCTGTAACATCGGGTGGTGTAGATGTCCTGGAGGGCAGGTAGTTAGCCCCCGGTGATGCGTTGTGCAGACCTCACTACCCTCTGGAGAGCCTTACGGTTGTGGGCGGAGCAGTTGCCGTACCAGGCGGTGATACAGCCCGCCAGGATGCTATCGATTGTGCATCTGTAGACGTTTGTGAGTGCTTTTGGTGACAAGCCAAATTTCTTCAGCCTCCTGAGGTTGAAGAGGCGCTGCTGCGCCTTCTTCACAATGCTGTCTGTGTGAGTGGACCAATTCAGTTTGTCTGTGATGTGTATGCCGAGGAACTTAAAACTTACTACCCTCTCCACTACTGTTCCATCGATGTGGATAGGGGGGTGTTCCCTCTGCTGTTTCCTGAAGTCCACAATGATCTCCTTAGTTTTGTTGACGTTGAGTGTGAGGTTATTTTCCTGACACCACACTCCGAGGGCCCTCACCTCCTCCCTGTAGGCTGTCTCGTCGTTGTTGGTAATCAAGCATACCACTGTTGTGTCGTCCGCAAAGTTGATGATTGAGTTGGAGGCGTGCGTGGCCACGCAGTCGTGGGTGAACAGGAAGTACAGGAGAGGGCTCAGAACGCACCCTTGTGGGGCCCCAGTGTTGAGGATCAGCGGGGTGGAGATGTTGTCGCCTACCCTCACCACCTGGGGGCGGCCCATCAGGAAGTCCAGTACCCAGTTGCACAGGGTGGGGTAGAGACCCAGGGTCTCGAGCTTGATGACGAGCATGGAGGGTACTATGGTGTTGAATGCCGAGCTGTAGTCGATGAACAGCATTCTCACATAGGTATTCCTCTTGTCCAGATGGGTTAGGGCAGTGTGCAGTGTGGTTGAGATTGCATCGTCTGTGGACCTATTTGGGCAGTAAGCAAATTGGAGTAGGTCTAGGGTGTCAGGTAGGGTGGAGGTGATATGGTCCTTGACTAGTCTCTCAAAGCACTTCATGATGACGGAAGTGAGTGCTACGGGGCGGTAGTCGTTTAGCTCAGTTACCTTAGCTTTCTTGGGAACAGGAACAATGGTGGCCCTCTTGAAGCATGTGGGAACAGCAGACTGGTATAGGGATTGATTGAATATGTCCGTAAACACACCGGCCAGCTGGTCTTCGCATGCTCTGAGCGCGGCTGGAGATGCCGTCTGGGCCTGCAGCCTTGCGAGGGTTAACATGTTTAAATGTCTTACTCACCTCGGCTGCAGTGAAGGAGAGTCCGCATGCTTTCATTGCAGGCCGTGTCAGTGGCACTGTATTGTCCTCAAAGCGGGCAAAAAAGTTATTTAGTCTGCCTGGGAGCAAGACATCCTGGTCCGTGACTGTGCTGGTTTTCTTCTTGTAGTCCGTGATTGACTGTAGACCCTGCCACATACCTCTTGTGTCTGAGCAGTTGAATTGAGATTCTACTTTGTCTCTATTCTGACGCTTAGCTTGTTTGATAGCCTTGCGGAGGGAATAGCTGCACTGTTTGTATTCGGTCATGTTACCAGTCACCTTGCCCTGATTAAAAGCAGTGGTTCGCGCTTTCAGTTTCACGCGAATGCTGCCATCAATCCACGGTTTCTGGTTAGGGAATGTTTTAATCGTTGCTATGGGAATGACATCTTCAACGCACGTTCTAATGAACTCGCACACCGAATCAGCATATTCGTCAATGTTGTTATCTGACGCAATACGAAACATATCCCAGTCCACGTGATGGAAGCAGTCTTGGAGTGTGGAATCAGCTTGGTCGGACCAGCGTTGGACAGACCTCAGCGTGGGAGCTTATTGTTTTAGTTTCTGTCTGTAGGCAGGGATCAACAAAATGGAGTCGTGGTCAGCTTTTCCGAAAGGAGGGCGGGGCAGGGCCTTATATGCATCGCGGAAGTTAGAGTAACAATGATCCAAGGTTTTTCCACCCCTGGTTGCGCAATCGATATGATGATCAAATTTAGGGAGTCTTGTTTTCAGATTATCCTTGTTAAAATCCCCAGCTACAATGAATGCAGCCTCCGGATAAATGGATTCCAGTTTGCAAAGAGTCAAATAAAGTTCGTTCAGAGCCATCGATGTGTCTGCTTGGGGGGAGGGATATATACGGCTGTGATTATAATCGAAGAGAATTCTCTTGGTAGATAATACCGTCGACATTTGATTGTGAGGAATTCTAAATCAGGTGAACAGAAGGATTTGAGTTCCTGTATGTTT